>NC_061119.1:3785155-3795370 GCF_002878395.1 Capsicum annuum
TAAATAATAAAATCCACACTACATCAACCTTCATATTTCATCTCTCTAAGTGTTCCAAAACGAAAAACTTATACTATTAGCTATGGCTAAGAAAAAATTTCTTCCTATTGTCATTTGCATTTTCCTACTTGTTAACTTATGTTTAGCAAGTAGTGAGAATACCGATTCTTTCTCAAATGATGAAATTGATACTGCAGAAACTAATATGGAGCTAGATTGGTGGTTTCCATGGTATTATCATCGATGGTTCCATCCACGTCCATGGGCATTTGCTCATCCACCAAAGCCTTCTGGTGTTTTCCGCTATAAGTTTCCTTCTCATCCATGGTTCAAGCATCCACCACGTGCGTCTACATCTTCAAAGTCTGAAATTGCCACTACAGACGCTGAAATTGCCACTACAGAATCCGCCAATAAGGAACTGGATTGGTGGTTTCCATGGTATTATCATCGATGGTTCCATCCACGACCATGGGCATTTGCTCATCCACCGATGTCTTCCGGCAGTTTCCGTCACAAGTTACCTTATCATCCATGGCCAAAATTCAAGCATCCACCACGTGCGTCTCAATCTAAAGGAGAGAAGAATAATTAAAAATATCCATGGATCAATATCTTATTGATCACATAGTTGTGATCTTTAGTTTAATAAATATCTTTAGGATTTTTAATTTTAGATTAGTTAATTTAGTTTTTATTAATTATCGTGCAGTTTCTGTTTTTAGGAATATTGCTTTATTATCGTGAAATAAAATTTGAGCTTAATTCATATATGAATTATTTTCAATTTTGTATATTATTGCTTATTTGCGTGCTTTTTTTTTTTTTTTGTTTATGATCTCTTCCATTAAAAGGTGTATGAATAGTTTTAAAATTTTCTGCCAATCATTACAATCTATGTGATACTACATTCTTATTAGTTTGTTTTAAAGAAAATGATAATTTTTTCTTTTAAAAATAATTTAATTTTAAAAGTGATTAAAGATATAGTATAAACAGAGTCTAAATAAGGTAGCGTGTGTACGCAGAGATAAATTTGATATAAAAGAATGGTACAAGAGATCGTAAATTTTACTGATAATCTTTTATTCATATGATTTTATGTTCCCCATAGCGTCGTTATAGCAAAGAAGTACCTGCGCACCAACAATATGAAACTATAAAAACGCAAAGAAGTTAAAAGGATTAAACATCTTGTCATCCATATACAAAAATAATTTTAACTAGGCTCTGATCAGTAGAGTTAAAAGGATTAAACATCTCGTCATATATATACAAAAATAATTTTAACCAGGCCTGGTAGGTTGATGAAGTCGAGTTTGTAGGCCCTTATGTGTCAACTTAAGAGCCCTTTTGCTTGCTTGTTGGGACATGTTAGACACCCAATCATATGATTTTTTGTTCCCTATAGTGTCGTTATAGCAAAGAAGTACTTGCGCACCAACAATATAAAACAATAAATACGCAAAGAAGTTAAAAGGAGGGTTAAACATTTATCATCTATGTACAAAAATAATTTTAAGTAGGAGCCTGGTAGGTTGATGAAATCGAGTTTTTAGGCCCTTTATATGTCAACTTAAGAGTCCTTTTGCTTTTTTGTTGGGACATGTTAGACACCCAACCGCATAAGCCTGGGCTAGGCCTACTTCGATCCCTGAAGGAGTCGTATGAGGCAAAAATTTCATATAGCGAGCTTTCATGACTCAAACAGTCAGTACACTTTTCAGAGGCAAAAATTCCATATAGCGAGCTTTCACGACTCAAACAGTCAGTACACTTTTCAGTTTTAGTAGCCAACATTAGACCGTTAAACTCTTTCATCACGATCCATTTGACTCACTGGTTGTATAGTTATTTAGACGGTATGACCGATTGTATGATGTTCTTTCCGCTCTTGTAAACCTATAACATGAAAAACAAAATGATTAACTTACTTCCGTACATTGTCAAAAGAACATGTAGTCCGGTAGACTAAGCTAGAGTTGGATCACAAGCGTTTATTGTAACTCAAGTCACATCCGGCTTGTTGTTTTTGACACATGTCAACTCTCGATTTAAACACATATCGAATCTAAATTTTACCCTATACAATAAAGTGCGTTTGTAAAATACAAACAAAGATAAGGAAACGATCAGTAGAGTTCTGAACAAAGGTTATATTTATCAATTTATTGAGTTAAACTAATCTATGACATTTTTAATGTTATGTTGTATCATACTTTTTTCTTTTTGGACTAAACTATATAACTTTTTCCAAAAATATCTCTCCAAAGAGTATCCCTATCTTATAAAACATGTGGGAAGGTTCAAGATGTTTAGCGTAGACTTCAATTGCTATTTAGTTACTTTCGAGGGACTTCAATTGCTATTTAGTTACTTTCGAGGTTTACTTTTACTTGTTGTATTTCGCTTTATAATGAGAGTCAATTAAGGGTGTTAAGTGGGCTGGGTCGGGACAACCCAAAACCGGCCCGTTAAGTTTAGCCGAGTTGTGGGCCAGGCCGGGTCGGGTTGTAGTTAAGTGGGTCGGGTCGGGTTCGGTTCAACAGTAAAATTTTTAAAAACAACCCTGAACCGTTTGGACCAAACTAGCCGTTTGGACCAAACTAGTCATTGTAGTTAATTTAATTTTTTTTTAAAATTAAAAGGGCCAAACTAGCCGTTTGGACCCAAAAACGGCTATATAGCCGTTGGGCCAACGGCTAGTTTGGCCCAATCTCCAAAATTTAAAAAAATAAAATAAAAAATGGGTAGGGCCGGGCCGGTTAACCGGTGGGCCTGGACTGGTTTTGGTCTGGGACGGGCTAATCGAGCCCAAAATAAAATTAAATTGGCCCGGGGCCCGGTATCCTACAGCCCGTGGGATGACCGAGCCGGTTTTTGTAAGTGGGCCGGGTCGGACCGAGTCAACCCGGCCGTTTGACATCCTTACCCAAAATACATCTCTTGAGGTGGTGGGGGGTTTGGCGTGACCCCTACCCTGTATATTTAGATGAACGAAAGTTACAAAGGAGGGGGACATTATACCAATACCTCCGAAGGTACATAGTCTAGGACTAAAGACACTAATGACTATAAACCAATGGTGTGGGGGGCTAGTACCAAAAAAGAAAAAAGAAAAAGGGAAAAGTCTTCAGACTGTATAAGCCTATATTAGAATTTCCATTATAGTTCAAGGTGGATGGAAGATCCGAACTGAGTGTTTTTCTGCTCTAATCCTAAAGCTTGGAACTTGCATTCTATCCATTCTCAATGCACCCATCACTTCTCTTGGGAGATCGCATTCCCGGAGGAAAATTACTTCCTCAGTGAGTGTTGTAGCATGTTTAGACAGTAGATCCGCAACTTTGTTGGCTTCTCTTAAGGAATGTTGAACAGTGATGTTATGAGCTTGAATATGGTTCTTGATTTGTGAGATAGCTTCTTGAAGTCTCCATGGGATGTTGCAGTTTTCTAGGATCATGTTTACTACGAATAATGAATCGAGTTCAATAGAGAGTTTCTAAAAATTTTATTGACAACACTATATAATTCCATGCATCTCTGAGTAATTGCTAGTCAAGAATTGTACGGGTGCTGCAAACGCCATCAACATTTGACCATCTCTGTTCCTAACAACTCCGTCGACACCTGCTCTACCTTGGTTAGCTATGTAGCTCCCATCAGTGTTTAGCTTTCAATAGTCCATTTCTGGTTTCTCCTATTTCACCATTATGCTTTTCAAGTTTGTCTTGTAGCATTCCACGACTTAACATATCTTGAACTAGTTCCAACTCCAATCCATAGGGCTAAATATTTGTCCCATAGTGACTTTGACCTGAAAAAGAATTTGTTGGCATATTCTATATGTAGAAATAGATTTATAACCATACTTTTTTCCACATCTAGCTTTCCATATTTCCCAGGACGTTATCATTAGGGTGATATGCAGCAAGAACCTATGAACCATGTTCGTTGTAGGTCTATTCTACCAATAATTTAGAGTTTCTGAAATGTTGGAGCCTCTTGAGTGAAATCCAAGTGGGTTGGAGAGTTGATTCCACACCCTTCTGGAAATGTTGCTTGTGACAAAAACATGGTTCATAGTTTCTTCTACTGAAACCTGCAACAACAACAATCAGACGAAGAGTTAGTGCCAAATCTTTTTGTAATTTCACCAAGTGGAAGCCTATTTTTCAGTATCCTCCACACAGTGAAAGAGATTTTGTAGGGTAAATCTCTATGCCATATTCTAGTTAGACCTGGGTTAGGAGATTTTTTTTGTCTCAAACTCTGAAAGGCAGATCTAAAAGTGAAATTGCCCTGAGAATTGAGAGTCCAGATAGCTTGGTCCGACTTTGTAGGGATACCAATATTCACTTGATTAACTTTAAGTAGTCACTCACTTTTGAATTGCCAGACTTTTGAGGGAGATTGTAGTGAGGCCTCAAAGGGCCTGTATCCAACCATTGTCCTACCAAAACAAGCTGTTACCATAATTAATTTTTCAAAAAATATTAGAATTAATTTTATCTCTAGTATCTAATAGGTTTCTCCAGATATTAGAATCTGTGAAATTCTTGACTTTGGAGAGAGGATTAGATCTTTGACAATATTTGGCCCTGAGAAATCTAGTCCAAAGGTTGTCCTCCACTTTGAATCTCTACCATCTTTTAGAGGCAAATGCATTACAAATATCATGAATTCTTTTGAATCCAACTCCAACTTCTTCACATGGATAGCTCATGTTATCCCATGAACACCAGTGATAACTATTTTTGCCTTCTTTTTCTCCCTAGAAGAAGTTAGATAAATACCTCTCTATTCGTTTCAAGATGGTTAAAGGAGGAATCATAGCAGCTAACAGGTAAAGAGTTTGGGACTGAAGCACCTGTTTAATGAGAATAGCTTTACCACCAAAGGAGAGAAATTTACCTTGCCAGCCTCCAGCTTTGCTAAGAACTTTATGAGCAAGGTCTGCAAAATGGCTTACCTTCTTTCTCCCCGTGTATATTGGGCATCCAAGGTATTTGAACGGAAATTGTGCTTGTCTAAATCCAATCCAGTTCCTCAATCTCTCATTACCTCTTTTGTCCCTGTAATTTTGAGTTAGGAAACAACTTTTTTTTGTGTTGATTTGTGTCCTGAGGTGTCCTGATAGTCGTTCAAAACCTTCATGAGGAGCTTGATGGAAAACCTGTCATTGGAAACAAAAAGAATTAAATTATCTGCGTAGCTTAAGTGGTTTATCTTTGGCCCTCTCGGTATCATAGAGAAGTAAATGAATTGTGGGTTCTCATTGAGTCTATTAAGAGCTTTTGGTAGAGCCTCAACAACTAAAATAAAAACGGACGGTGAGAGAGGGTCCCCCTGTTTGAGTCCTCTAGTTGACCTGAAGAAGCCATTTCTAGTTCCATTAATAAGAATGGATCGGAGTACCAATTGTTGTCTAATAATCTGTGGATGAGCTCTATGAGGGGTTCAGCAAAGTTGAGTTTCCTGAGAACTACAATGAGGAAAGCCCAAGAGAGCTTGTCATATGCCTTTGACATGTCTAGTTTGATGATGATGTTCCCTCTCTCTTTATCATTTTTTCTCTCATGAACTATCTATTGTGCTAAGAGTATGTTTTCACTTATAAGTTTGCCTCTGACAAAGCCAGATTGATTCTCCGAAATCAGGCTTGGGAGAATCTTTGCTAATCTTCCAGTAATAATCTTGGAAATAATCTTGTTGGAGATATTATAAAGACTAAAAGGTCTTAATTGGTCCATCGAGACGGGAGATGTGACCTTAGGAATATGAACCAGATTTGTGTGCATGTAAAACTTGGTTAGTTTTGAACCCAAAAAGAAGTTTTGGACAAAGTTGCACACATCTTTTTAAATAAATTCCCAAGTAGCCTAGTAGAAGTGACCATTAAAACCATCCGGTCTAGTCGAGCTATTGGGGTCAATTGAAAATACAACTTGTTTGATCTCATCTTCTTCAGGTAGTTTGTATAGGTCCTCGTTTTCCTCATCAGTAACAATAGGAATTACATTGTCGAGGATGGTCAGGTCATTATTGGTGTCAATATGGGCAACAAGATTGCTAAAATGTTCAATAGTAGCATGATAAATTGCTCCATTGCCCTCAATCCACTGCCCTTGACTGTTTTTAATCTTATGAATGCTTGATCTTCTTCTTTTTTCCTTGATGACACTATGGAAATACTTGGAGATAGAGTCACCCTCTTCGGCCTACTTAATCTTGGAGTTTTGCCTGAGAATGCATTCCTCTTTGTTCAGCCACTGGATGTATTCAACTTAAGCTTTATGAAGGGCCTGCCTTGCCGTGTCAGAGTTGTTAGCTTCATAATCTAGTTCTAAGGAGTTGATGTCATTTTCCAGTTGCTTCACATTCACAAAGGCGTCTCCTATGGTTTCTCTAGACCACTTGCTTAGCCCTTTAGTAATAGCTTTGAGCTTCTGTTGAAGGATCTACTAGGAATTACCATGTACTTTCATACTTCAGATGTCTTGCACAAGATCAAAGTATCCCAGATGCTCTGTCCAAAAATTTAAGAACCTGAAGTACTTGGTAGCCTCCTGCATAGTATTGCCAAACTCAAAAGTGATGAGGCTATGATCTGATCCTGTTTTGGCATGATGATCTACTTTATTGAGATGAAAAATATCTGCACAAGTAGCATTAATCAACATACCCTATCTAGACTCTTATTAATTCTTTTTTTTTCTTCTTCGGTTGCACCCGGTGAAAGGGTTTTCAGTGACGCCCAAATCTGTCATTCCACAATTATCCATACAGCTAATGAAATCCGTGCTCTCACTGAGGACATGAGGGACACCACCTCTCTTCTCACTAGGGGACATGATAGAGTTGAAGTCACCCAAAATAGACCATGACCCACTAATTGAATTGTTAATAGTAGTCAGCTTGCGCCAAAGTTTCTTTCTTTTAATCGATTCAGTTCTAGCATAAACTTCCATAAGATGGAATATTTGGTTGTTGTGCTCCACTTTCATCGTTAATTATTGCCTGATACTATCAACGATAGAGCAACCTATAGGAAAATTCCAGAAACACCAAATTTTACTGGTGGTGTTAGAGACAGCTTCATCGAACCCCAAATACCTTCTGAAAATGTCAATATGATTAGATGGATGAAAAGGTTCTTGGAGAATAACCATGTCGGCTTTGTGAATCTTGACTAGTTTAATAAGTCTTTCCCATATTACTTCATCTTTCATTTGATGTAGATGAAGTACTTTTGACAATGGTTTAATTTAGTTGATCGTAAATATAAATGTTGAAAATTTAATTAAATAAAAATATATTTTTTTAAAAATAATTAAGACTTTCAAATAAGATGATAACACATATAGTCAATAGTACCAGAGTTATCATGAGAGACTCCAATATATTCACATCGAAAAATTCAACTAATTGATGTGAATGGGTCTGGATCAACACTGGATTAAGTGGCTACGTATGGAATTTGGATTGATAAATAACAATTTATAGGTGAAAAATAGGCTTATGTGTATTGTCGCGTAAAGAATCTAGTTCCTCTCTTCATATAGTTCTCTTAATTTTACTAGTCCATTGTTGTTTTGCAATTATGTTGTCAAGTTTCATTTTTCGGCTGTAATTTTCGAGTCTAGTGAGTATAATATAAGAATATATGTATCGTGAAATTGGAGTTGTTACAATAACAATATGAAAATCATTTCATTGTACGTTTTGCCATTTAAATGGGCTTATATTTAATGTTTATCCTTGGTGTTCAAATGAATAGATCGTTAATTTTTACTCTTTAATAATTGAACTTACACTGAATACGCAGTTCTTAGCAACTAAAGGCATACCGCCAGATATATTATGCTATAAAAATATAAATTTATGTTCCACAAAAAGGTTATTTGTTATTAATGTGATATCCAAAGCAACTATGGGTGTCATATGAGTTGTAGCCTATATCCACCCTGATAAAAGAGAATTAGCCTAAATAGTCGTTCATATAATTAATTAGAAAATATATAATATATGTATAATATGTGTATAATCATGTCTAATAGTTTTTATGTACTGATTAAACAAAATAAATAATAAATTTAATAATAATGTATAAAGAGTCTCTTTCTATATATATATTTAATAAGTTTTTCAATTATAACATCCTATATAGCATGTTTAGACCACAAGATTTAAGGAATTACGTAGTATATACACCATTAGTTTAAGATAATAAAATTCAAAAATTATCCTTATTAATTTATTTCCTAAATTTTGCAACCAGTCAAACTAAGACACTTATAAAGATGCACAACGCGACCCAAAATTAATAGAAATTATCATTCATCTTAAAATTAATCAGAAGATAAGATTATCCCTTATTTCTCATTAAGAACTCTATTAAGAACTTAAAGATTACAAGAAAAAGATTGTCAGCATATTCTATTTGGACACTCGACTTAAATGTTAATATTATAATATATCAATTGAATATCTCAAATTTCTAATAAATATATTTTAACCAAATACTTCTAATTCAATTTAATTAAAAAAAAGAAAATTTACATGTATTTTTATTTAAATATTAAATAGTTAAATTAACCACAAGTTGCATAGTGGATGAGATTCCAAGGGGACAACAGTTAATAGTGTAGATCTCAAAAAAGCTGAAACACCTTGAAATTAAAAGAAATTATTTACTTATTACTTATGTGCTTATCGAGGCAAATTTAGAATTTTCAATTTACGAGTTTTGAGCCGTAGAAAAAAATAATTTATTGAGTTTTTAATAAATTATTTAAAGTATATTAAATGAATTTATTAAACATAAATATTAGATTTTAAGTAAAATTATTAAATTTATTCATGAGTGCGTTTGTACCCATTGGTTTTGGGAAAATTATACATAAATGAACTAGAAGTCAATAAAATATCCTATATATATCTTTAAAAAAATACTTTATTTTCTCATTTTATCGTAAATGAGATAATTTATAATTGTATAGATATCTATGATTTATTTTATATATAGGCATGATCCTAGTTATTAGGAGGATACGAAGGTAGAGCATTAGAATGGAAGATTAATAGATAGCCGAGCATTATTTAGATTCAAATTAATATTCTTATTATTATTATTCTACTATCAACTTATTCTTGATTATACGGTTACATGTTATTTTTTTGTTTTGGTTACTGTATTATTTGTTTTTGGTTATACATTTATTTACATTATAATGAATTTCTATCAAGATCTATCAAGATCTACTTTGATATCTATTAGGATCTGAAGCATTCATCTTTTACTCAGATTAGGAGTAAATTTTCCCTATAAATAGAGGAGTTTTATTCATTGTAATTACAATCAATATGATCTCTCATCACTCAAGAGAAGAAATAAGAATTACTCTCTCTATTCTCTCTACTCTTCTTTATTCTTTCTTATTTTATAACACGTTATCTGCACAAGACTCTATCATGAGCACTTATTCTACGATAAAAGCAAGAGATGTCAGGTAAAGTTTTGATTGAAAGAAAAAAAAAGAAGAAAAAGGTTATCGTTCTGTCTTCATAATCCATATATGACCTTTAAAAGGTAAGTCTTTATTTTACTAGGTATTATTTTATTTTATTTCTTTTCATATGACTAATAATTTTACAAAACTTGAGTTCGTTGCCTCGAGCAAGAACTACCTCTCACGGGTGTTGGATGTTGAAATCCACTTAGATGTTATGGGTCTTGGAGGCGCCATAAAGAAACAAAATATAACATCTAATCAAAATCGTGCTAAGGCTATGATTTTCTTGCGTCATCATCTTGACGAAATTCTGAAAATTGAATACCTTACTACTAAGGATCCACTTGTTTTGTGGAATAGCCTAAAAGAAAGATTTGACCACTTGAAAATGGTCATCATTCCAAAAGCACGATATGAATGCATACACTATGAAAATAAGATGTTGGGTTCAAGTCCCATCGATTTATGCCTAAGACGCCTTTATATGGATAAGACGTTGAGTTTGAATCTCAATACACCATATTGATATATTATGATAGCTAAGGCAAAATAATGGGTATTTGATAAAAAGTCATGAAATTCAACCCATTGAACCATTCCATGAAGTAAATGTGGTAGCAATACATGATAAGTCTGAAATATGACAACTTACTTCATTCTTAAAGTGTATGTGGTAGCAGTGCATAATATGTCTGAAAGA
>NC_061119.1:3798370-3816676 GCF_002878395.1 Capsicum annuum
CCATAGATGCCGCATACATGCATAATGTGGAACATCTTTGTACACATCACCAACAACCTTTATGATGCTTGGATTCCTATCAGACACAACACACATGTGTTGTCTTTCACCGTACGCTTCCTTTAGATTCTCGAAGAACCACGTCCAGGATGCATCATTTTCAGAATCAAGCACACCATATGCCAAAGAAAATATATGACCTGTATACATAATCCATTATTTTCAGAATCAAGCACATCATATGCTAAAGAAAATATATGGTCTGCATATATAAAAAAATTCTACGCATGCCGATATAAATACATATAGGAACTGCATATGTATTTATTAAAAAAACAGGTAAACAAAATTGTATATTTTATGTACCTGAAATGATATCATTTACATATAAGAAAATCTACAAGCACCTCACTATCAAACATAAACATTTTTACATGTTTCATTCAGGAAACTTTGAAAATATATGTAATTATATGCAGATATGCATATATGAAGTGGAGATATGTATTTTTCAAGTTATTTGCAGAAATACAAAAAAAATACAACCATTTATATAATTTAGTTACTATTAAATGATACTAACCTGCTTCGTCCGTTGTACATGCTGTTACAAATGCCCCAGTATAAATTCCTCTCAGATGACTAGCATCAACCACTACGACTGGTCTACAATGATCGAATCCTTTAATGAATGCATGTAGAGTGATAAATACATACAAGAACGCATTATCATCTGTCTTCTTCATTCTTATATGTGACTCTGGATAGGTAGTATTCAGCACATATAAGTATGATGACAGTTTCTCATAAGATGCTGATGGCTTACCCCTCAACTCTTCTAACGCTCTTTCCTTAGCCCTCCAACATAAAGTGTATGTCAAATCCATACCAAAATCTTCCTTCATGTCATTTCTGATTTCCGTCGCACTGTATTTTCGTTTATCTGTTTAACCATACCACCTATCATCATACTAGTAGCATGCACCTTTGGATAGATCTTGTCCTTCACTGGGCAAGTATGTTGAGGTATGAATCTTCTTATTCTAAAAATTCCACTTTCTCCAATGCCTAAAGCACGCATTAAAACCTCACAGTTTCTTGATTTGCAAAACAATGTGTAACTGCATCCAACATAATTTAATTCATTCAAAATACATATCCAAACTAATATTAAACAAGATTAGAGTGATATAGAATGTACGTACGTTTTCTTACTTGACCTTTTACTTCGCGTTTGAAACTTCTCCCTAATTGAATAGTCCTTCATGACCGACTTTAAAGTTTTTTTTGTCAAGTAAATCTGGTCATCCTCAACATACTTGTGATGTGGGTCTGAGATAATCACCTCAATAGTATCCATCTCAAATACATCTAATGCTTGTGCATTTTCAGAAACCACCAAAGCTCCTTCATTTGTTGTATTTATCGCTGTATGCAAGTTGTTACATTTACTTCTTCTTTCAGCATCACATATAGATGAACTCGCGAAATTACTCATTACAACTTTCTCCAAAATGCTTACATATAAAGGAAGACAATTCATGTCCTATATATTCTTTTTCTGCAAAATATAGACCTTCAATCCCATATCATTATGTATTTCTATCTGCCTTGCATTAGCACTTATTTGATATTCCACTAGAATACATTTGCTGGTTAAATCCACACTTAAGTAAGATGCCAAAACATCGTGCAACTCAACGAATGTTGCTGATGTGCTCAACAGTATAGCAACAGTGACATATTCTTCGTTGTTTTTTTCATACGTCCATCGACCAGAGTGCTTCACAAGGACTGGTATGCTTCCCATCTCCAATTAATTAAACCAAAAAATAAATAAATATACATATTTGTCAGATATCACTTGTTTTAACACACAATTTACAACTTTAAGTGCAAACAAAGTTACTCCGCCGACATCAACCTGTAAAAAATACATTTAAAAAATATTTGTATAACCTAAATTACAAACACAGAAAAAGTATTTAACCAAATACAGAAATTACTGAATCAAACGGAAGTAAAACAGGTACAAAATGTATTTCCAAATATATAGTTATAGTCTAAAATTCCGACAAGAAAACAAAAATACATATGCAGTATTAACATTAACCATATCAAAAAATACATATGCAATGTGACCATTACACAGATCAAAAATACATCTGGAGCAGATAATTTATACTTTCATATGTGTGCATAGAATATCATCAAATTCAACAGCTGAATTCGATCATAAACGATTATACAACAAAGCTTCAGAATTTGTAGAATTGTTAAAACAATCAAAATAACAACAAACGATCCTCAAAACAATAGTCGAATACTAACTTTTTTACACTTCACACAAGTTTTAAGCTGAAATTTGCAACACCAAGTTGAATTCCCAATTTTTTGTTTCTATATGTTCAATTTTACTGCTGAAATGCTTCTAACTCGAATTTCTTTTACAATTTTTTCACATACAAAGTAACGACGACAACAGAAACTCGATAGGCACATCAGTAATGGTTTAAAAAGAAAATCAAATTGAACAACAATAATGATTAAGTACGTTAAACAGTAGTAATGGTTAAATTTTCAACTGACAGTTGAATTCAAATAAATTGATCAGAAGAATCAACAATTGAATTTGGTTCAAACAAATTACTGCATCGTTTTGCAATTGTTGTCGATTTTCGAAGAAGAATCAGTCCAATTTGATTCAGCAACAACAATGGTTGAATTTTCAAAACAGGGTTGGATTAGAACAAATTGCTAAGAAAACCTGCAGCTGATTAACGAGTTTTCGGATGGAATTGCTAATGGAGAAAAACTGAAATTTGAATTTCAAACATGAAGAGAAATATACGGAAGTCACGTTTTTTGTGAGTTTTAAATGGAAAAGGAATCTATAAATTTACTGGATTGGTAATTATACCATATATAGGTCAACTAATTTCAGTTAATTAAGGGCTGTAACTTTATTGTATATGTATTTTTACAGTAATATTTTTAAAAAATACAAAATATAAGTTGCTATAAAATGTAATTATGAAACTGTTGCTATAAAAACAATAATTAGGCTCTTAAGTATGATATTTCTGAATTTTGCCCCAAAAAAAAATATACCAACTTGTTTTCTAATTAAAATAAAAGTATTATTCTCTTTGTTTTGTTTTAGTTGACTCTTTTTTTAAAAATATTTATTTTAATTTAATTGTCCTTTTTCATAAAATCAAAATTTTTTTATTATGCTCTTTCAATATTATCGCTATCATTAAATGACTAAACAATGTGTATGTACATAAATTTATATTTTTAAAAGCATAATTTATAATACTAGTTTCATAAAATAAATCTTTAACAAATATTTTCTTAAAAAGCATATCAAATAAGGATCAACTAATTTTGAAATTGAAGTAGTACTTTTTTTTTCTCTTTTCACAAGGTACAATCACATTTAATTTATATTGGTAACATGTAATTATTGAAATGCATGTGGCCAATAATTATTACTCCAATTTGGATGGAGTTATTAATAATTAAAAGAGTAGATCTCAAGAAGGTTATTAACAATATGAGGTGAATATATTAACTTGACACAGCATACACCTTAAAAAATAATAAATATGATAACTTTACTATATTATTCTTTAAATATAATAAATTTAAATATAATAAATTTGGTGTTTTAAAAATGAATTAGATAGTAAATAATATTTATTTACAAGAATAAATAAATAGAAAATATTAAATTATTCTTTAATTACTCAAACTGAACAAGTATTATTAATATTTTTTATAGTATAAATAAAGATAGACGGAGAGTGTAGTCGTAATTAAAAAGTGCAAAATAGAATCTAATAATGGCGAATATGGTGATTGGGTGAAAAATACTTTTCATTTGAAATATTATTAGAAATATAATTGTTTCATAAGTAAATCTAAAATTTAAATTTTATGAGTTTATTTTTATGATTTTATACTTAATTCGTTTTATTCATTAGTCAAATATATAAAAATTAAAATACATACTATATTATATAAAAAAATATTTTATATATATTATTAGGTGTATCATATAATAATATGCAAAAAGAATCATATATTTACTGGCAATTATTTTCGAAATTATTTTAGTTGTGTGACTATATAGTGTACTTTTTTTTTTTTTTTGCTTTTTTTGTTTTTAGTTTATAAGATGATGCATTTACTTCTATCGTACCATGAAGGGATTGCCAATCCCAAAACGGAAGCACCTTCAATTTATGTGGCATTGAGTTAATTTGATTATCTTTAATATTTTAAAATTATAATTAATATATTCAACTTTTATCCAAAAAATATTATAAATTGTCATTCATGATCAGTCAATGATTATAAAAACTATATGTGTATTTTAAAACATTTTCCAAAATTCGTATAATTTAATCTTGAGAAGTAAAAAATGTCACATAAATTAAAAGATGCATCGAGTAATAGTTTTGCCACAAAGTGAAATAATTGATCAGAATAATTAATTTTAAATAAAATAAAGAGGCTTACAAAATAAATCGTTTTATCCACTTGATCTTTTCCCCTAAAAATAAGGTATATTTAGTTTAATTAGTGTAGTAATTTGGAGCAAAATAACATACTTTCACTTTCCAATTTATATGATATACGTTTATCAGACATAAAGTTTAAAAAAGAAAGGAATACTTTAAAATATGATAAGTTGTGATATTTATGCTTGTGAATAAGATAAAATGAAAATTTTAAATTAAATTATTTATAAATCCATCATTTACTTATTTCAGAGGAAAAAATGTTTTCTCTTTGCGGGATCCAAAAGTGGAGAATACATAGCATTCTATGGGTATATACGATCAAATGTAAAATAGCGATCATGTAATTTTTCACTAAAAAGAGTTCGGATTAATCCTTATAATCCTATCTGACTCTACGCCCTACTTACACTATAAAAGAAATTATACAAAATCAAGATTATTAAATATAACAGGTTTTAACCTCCTATTTTATGAAGGTTATCATTTGTAGGTTATAATTTTATCTGATGGCACGATGTAGAATTCTTATACATTCGAGCCCTGGGCGGTATGGAAAAATCATTGGTAGGGAGCGTTATTCCCCGAATGGGATCCTATCCGGCGCGAATTCGGATTAGTCGGGTTCCAATACGGGTATCGAACACCGGATGAGAAATTAAAAAAAAATGAATTCTTATACATACTATCATTCGTTTTCTGATTTGCCTAAGAACTGTCGTTTGGTTATTAATTACCTTGGGATAAGTTATCCTACCATGCACATGGAATTAACTTATTCCATCATTATAATATAAATGGTGGGATAAATAATTGTGGGATTAACTAATACCTCCAACCAAATGCAAAATAAAATAGTCCTGAATTTTATCCCGAAAATACAACACTGTCCAAAGTAAGATTGAGTAATTTATTTTTTCTAAAAAAAAATGAAACTCAAAAGATATTATTCCCTCCGTTTCGTTTTGCTTAGCCCTTGTTGGTTGGTACATTACACCTCTTAAGAAAATTTTAAATAGAGATGTATTTTATTAAATTAACCTTATTAATGATGTTTTGAAATTTTAAATTTGACTATTTTTACTTTATTACTAAGGATAGAAATAGAAAAATATAACAAAATTCTCTTGATTTCATAAATTGAACAAGTAATTCAAAACAACTACTTTATTACAGTTTATTACTCCATCCGTTCCATTTTACTCGTCCCAAATTTTCTAATTTGATTTTTCATTTTACTTTTCATTTTTCATTAATCAAGACAAGACAATTTTTTTTTCCTTTTTAACCCGTAGTATTTATATCAGGACCACAGTCTTTAACTTTGTAGTAATTGATTTTCCATTTTCATATTTCCCAAAAAACCCTAACGTGCATGGTTCTTGGAATTTTCATGCACGTAAATGTTACTTAATAAAATACATAAATAAACACCAACTATCACTCAATCCTCTTGCTATATAAACCCTAAGTTTCCTAACCAATTTTCACACCAAAAACACACACTCACAAAGCATTATAATTTCATAAATATCCTAATTTCTACTTTTTTTTTTCATCCCATGGCAAAAATTGCATGCATTATGGTTTTTTGCAGGGGCGGAGCTAGTGTGTTGTATGGGGGTTCGGCTGAACCCACTAGCTTTTGCGTAGACCCTATATTTGTAAATAAAAAATTTGAAAAATGTATATAATTATATATGTCCGAACCCACATGCAATGTAGTTTGTTGAGAAGATTTAGTTGTTGGTCCACTTTGAAAACTTATTTTAACAAATGGACATTCATTTTGGCAAACCCTAATTTTTTAGGGTTTGGTGGGCCATGGGCTTATGTGTAAAATAAAAAAATATTTTGGCACCCCTTATGTATTTTTAAAATCTTTTGGATCCCCTTATGTATTTATTAAATACATATTTAACCCTACTCTTCCATTAAATACAAAAAAAAAATTCTCTCATCTTCTCTCTCTTTCCCAAAACCACTTCTTCTCCCTTTCCACCATTTTCAATTTCGAGCTCGTGTAAATCAGCTCCAACTTCGATCTTCAACATCAGGTAAGCTATATTATTGTTTCGGTTAATTTGTGCTCCATATTGATGGTTTTTTTTTTCATTTTTTTCCGTACTCATTTATGGCGGGTGAAGTCGTTGAAGTTCAAATAAATTGATTGTTTTTTTAAAATGGGGCTTGATTTAAGTGAAAGTGGTTGTTTTTAGTTGGTATTTACTTATTTTTTTAATGGATAATTGGTGTGTATCGATTATTCTTTGCAATTGCATGTTGAAATTTCTTCACTAATTTCGTCGGAATGTGGCAAGATGTGTGATTTTTGTTAAAAAATTTCTCCAATGTAAGGGTGTTGTAGAAGCATGTTCATGTTGGGGATTTCTTCACAACGTATTTGATAATTAGACTCGAAAAGTTGAATTTTTTTTAAAAAATGGGGCTTGATTTTACTTATAATTTGTGTTTTTAAGTTGGTATTCGGTTTGTTTGTGCATTGTTTGTGTTGAATTTTAACTTTTCTCGACGATTTCATTGAGGTTTTTTTGCCACTTTTTGTCGATTTGCGTGATAAAAATGTGTTGTAAATTAAATTTTTTTTGCAACTGCTTCATTGAGTTGGTGCTGCAATTGCTGCCATGTTAATAGACTGCTAGGTCGATTAGGTATTGTATCTGCTGTCAATTGAATTTTTTTTGAAAAAATAGGGATTGAATTTACTTATAATTTGTGTTTTTAAGTTGGTATTTGATTAGTTTGTGCATTGTTCTCATTGGATTTTAACTTTCCTCAACGATTGCATTGAGTTTTTTTTTGTAATTTTTTTTCGATTTGCGTGCTTAAAATCTGGGTTCCTTCCTATTATTGTTCAATATAATGGTGATTTAGATGCATATTCTTATGGGTGATGGGGTTGTTTTCGAAAAAACTTGTTCTGCAAATTAGAATTTTTGGTGCTTCAACTGCTGCCATGTTAATAAACTGCTAGGTCGATTAGGTATTGTAGTTGCTGTTATAGCTGAACAATGGTAGTTTTTGTCCGTAGATCATAACAAATGGCTAGAGGTAACAAACGCAAGGCTGCAGAAGGTGATAGTTCTGAGAGAAGAAAAAAACGAGCAGTCGATCAGTTAGAGAATAGAAAGTGCAGCGAGGAAGCAGTTAAAGCTTCGGTTAGAGATGAGCCGGAGGAAATAGATCCTCTCGAGGCTAGGATTGACGAGGAAGCACTGATCTTGCTCCACTATGCAAGGTTTGTTTCGGCTGAGAGGTTCGACCTCGCCACAGTCCTGGATGATGTCGGATTATTTTCGGCTAAGATATCCGTTAGATCCCGTTTGAAGATGTTTAATGAATTTAAACAAGTCGTGGTTGATCAACGTTTGAAGTCTAGGTTTAAGAATTCCTGTTTTGGTGGTTTATGGGACCTGCCAGAACATATGAAGTTCAACAGACAGCTTGTCCACTAGACACTTCTGCGCCGAGTCGAACCGGACAACAAGCTGCATGAAATGTGGTTCAACATCAATGGCAGGCCTGCATGTTTTGTCCTGAAGGAGTTTGCGCTAATCACTGGTTTAAATTGGGGGAGTTATCCCCGTGATTCAAGATATGTCAAAGCGATGGAGGAGGGTGAAGCTTTTTTCAAAAAGTTTGTGAAAAAGAGAAGTATAAATGTAAAGAGATTGTTGAAGCTTATTAGAGGTGGGAGGCTGGACAAGGAGGACAAGTTCAAATGCTGCTTGGTTTGGTTCGTGCACTGTATATTGCTTGCACGGGACTTGTCAAAAATCGTGGACATAGACACCATCAAGATGGTGGATAACTTGAGCTTCTTTGAGAAATATCCTTGGGGTAAGGAGTCATTTTCCTTGACTCTAGACTATCTAAAGAAGCGGATAAACTTCAGCAGGCAGAAGAAGACATTTGAGACAAAGGGAGTTTCATCGTACGCGCTCTACAGATTTTCCTGGGCATTTATGGTATTTGATTATAAACCATTGAAGTAGTTTATTATATACTGTAATTCATCTATGGTGTCTATAATATACTTACTCTCAGTTTTATATTTTTGTTTTTTCTTTTGATCACAGATTTGAATATACGAAGCCTTTCCCATGCTCGGCAGGGAAAATGGTAAATCAACTGAAGACCCGCTGTCCATTCTCCGATTGCTCAGATGGCACACCTCAAAAGGCGATAAACTAATCGAAGGTGATCCATGTTTGAACGGATGGAGCACAAACGTATAAAACATTTCTTCCGATGAATAATTTTACTAATATTGTGTTGCTAATCAATCATATTTGCCTATTTATCTGTAGAGAGTGCACCCGTACCTTATCCCCACAGTCCATGAAATGAAGCAGTACTACATGAAAAAGTTTAAAGCATTTACAGACGAAACAAACGACGCATTCATCGATGGCTTGAAGGCCTTTCTGGAGGGTGTGACTGTCATCACCACATCGGAGGATGGTAAGGATGGGGATGATGATTGGGAATTGAGTGGAAATGCTGTTTCAAAGTATGTCACTCGGGGTGTGGGGACAAGTAAGTCGAGAGCATCGGAAAAGACACCGATGATTGAAAATATGGAAGTGCGCGTGTTTAGACTGGAGGAGTCGATCAAGGACATCGCTGATTTCGTAAAAGAAGAGAGGCTGAGGAGAGCAGAAAAGGAGAGGAAAAAGAAGAGAGATGAAGCTGAAGGTAATATCTGCTCTATATATTATAGAAGATGCATATTTTATATAATCCCTTTTACTTATAATAATAGAATCTATACCATTCTTCATCAACCGATATCTTAGTTTATTATAAACGATAAATACTTAAAAATGCAGGTGTGCAGGTTCAAAGTCGGCATTCAACGGCGAGGGATGGCCGCAATGACAACGGCATCAAAGAAGCCCTCCTTGAGGTAGCATCTTTGGAACACGCCTCCATCAATGCTGATGAGGTGATGATCCCTAAGGTTGCAGCTGTTGTAGAGAAGGAAAATCTGGATGAAGTCAATGAAGAGAAAGAAAAAGAAAAAAATGAAGAAGTTGTTTGTGAAGAAAAAAACAAAGCTAATGGATCAGCTGGTGTGGAGAAGAAGGATTATGATGAAGGCGGACAGGATTAAGATGATAAAAATAAAAAAAGTGATTGTGAAGAAGAAAACAATGAAGGAGATGGAGAGAAAACAGAAGAGAATAATGCACAAGAAATAGAGAAAGAACATCATAAAGAAGAAGGAAAAAGTGATGCACCAGAAAAAGAAGGCATCGCGGAGAAGGATAACGAGAATGAATTTCCAAACTTGGATAAATTTCTTAATGAAGTTAGTCATAAAATTGACAAGATGATGATGGAAACCGAAAATGTTGAATCTTTAGACAATTAATCAATTTTTATTTGTGGCTAATGATTGTTTTTATTTGACTAGATAATGTTAACTTCTAACTTTCAGCTCGGGATGCGTAGAACTGAATAATTTTATTTTCTAAACTGCCTTTATAGTTTATGATAAATATTTTTCATTTTATATAATCAACGTATCATTGATTTTACATGAATTGTCATCATTGATTATAGACTCTGATTAAAAGGTAAAGCATATACAGTAGAGCGATGTGTAGTCGATGAATGAAAAAGGTAAACTATTTATAATGTATGTAACAAGTAGTCGATTAATAAAACATTCAGAATACATTCAATCCCACTATACCCCATTACACCTTTCCAAAAAGCTAAAACTAATAGTAAATCATAGACCATAAATTTCATCCCCTTTTCTTTTTCTTCAGCCATAGCCAACTTATGCTTAAGTTGATCTCTCTCAATTTCGACATCTTTCAACAATCCCTTTAAGTGATCAATCTTGTGTTCCGATTCTCTATATAATGTCATTAGAATATCCCTATTTTCTTCTAAATCTCTAAGACTTCAAACATTTCAAACTTTGCAATGCCTTGAAATTTTGACACCTCAGAATCGTCGAAAATGCACTTGAAATAAGAGTATCCACCATTATCCGAAAATAACGAGGATAAATTAGTAAATTGAATTATGAGATGAACACAAATAAATTTTTATTTAAACAAAAACAAACCTTTCCAGCCGCACAACTGTAGAATTTTTGCCCCAAATTTCTGTCGGTGCATGATGTTTTCAACACCGCAGGATTACCACAACGGCAAATATAAGAACTTTTGGAAGTTTGAGATGACTGCGACATTGTTATTGTTGATTCAAAATTTGAAAGTCATGAATAAATGAACATGGAGGAGTCCAAAAGGGTCCCTTTAATTAATATAGTAAGGCTATCAAAATCTGACCGTTGGAAAATTCTACCCTTTAGAATTGTACTGTTGGAGAGAATTTAAATGGATTATCTTTTACTTCAAAGGTTCTCTAACGAATGTATATGTCTTCTATTATCGACTGGGTGACTTACGACTTATATACTAATGTCAGTGTTGATTATTCCATGTATTAGAATATTATCGATTAAGACTACGGTTTATTATAGACCTTTTATACTGTCTATGATCAACTTGCTGAATATATGGACGGCTTGAAATAATGGGGAAAAAAGGAGAAATTGAATAAAATAAAATTAGAGTATGTCAATTAACACCATTAAAACATTGTAAAGAAATTTTGATGCATCAATTGTGACTCCCAATCACTTGTGGACATGATCAAGTGTTATCTTAGACACGACGTAGTCGTAAATCATTGAGATGACATAAAAAAGAGAAGAAATAAAATAAAATAAAATAAAATAAATATTAATCATCCAAGCACTAATGAACGATCACTTATCATGACAAGAGATTAGACTTGTGCGATGACCATAAGGATGAGTGGTGGTTGTTACTTGTGAGTGTTCAATGGACAAGTAGTGTATGAGAACAAGGAGTCCTTCTCAACAGAGACACTTGTTCTAGGTAATTGGTTGTTACTACCATTTCCCTCCCCTATACCCATTTGATCGAGTGTCCAATTGATTTATAATCTTATATTATGATATTTAGTCATTTTACATTGCGTGAGTGATGTTAATTTATTTTATTTTATTTTGTTTCTCCCTCTTTTTAACGTCACATCCTTTGAAAATAGACTTCTTTGGTCGATACATGACTAATAATAAAGTCTGGTATTATATACTCAAGATATCATAACAAGTCTATTTTCAAAAGAGGTGAGATCAAAAAAAGGGAGAAATTAAATAAAATAAACTAAATTAACATCACTCACGCAATGTAAAATGACTAAATATCATAATATAAGATCAAATCAATTGGACACTCGATCAAATGGATATAGAGGAGGGCAATGGTAGTAACAACCAATTACCTAGAACAAGCATCTCTGTTGAGAAGGACTCCTTGTTCTCATACACTACTTGTCCATTGAACACTCACAAGTAATAATCACCACTCATCCTTACGGTCATCACACAAGTCTAATCTCTTGTCATGATAAGTGGTCGTTCATTAGTGCTTGGATGATTAATATTGATTTTATTTTATTTTATTTTATTTCTTCTCCGTTTTATTTCATCTCAATGATCTACGACTACACCATGTCTAAGATAACACTTGATCACGTCCAAAAGTGATTGGGAGTCACAATTGATGCATCAAAATTTCTTTACAATATTTTAATGGTGCTAATTGACATACTCTAATTTTATTTTATTTAATTTCTCCTTTTTTCCCCATTATTTTAAGTTGTCAATATATTCAGTAAGTTGATCATAGACTATATGAGTGGTCAATAATAGACTCATTTATAAGTCTATAATCTCTCAATATACAGGATCATGAACACTAATTTCATTCTATAATTTACCCATGACACAGTCGATTATAGAATGTGTATTTACCGTATTCGATTATTTATTCCTACTGTACACAGAGTGTAAATAAAGTTTGCAAATCTTAAAACAGGGACTACTGAAGAAACACTAACAATGAAAGTTTTCATTTACATAATCCTACCATGAAAGCTTCATTAAGCAATGAACTACAAACCAAACAAAAAAAAACAACACTACCCTAGGGGGATGAAGGGGGGTGATGAGTTCACGGGGGTCCAGGTTGAGCCTCTCGGCTATGGCCCAAAGAAAATGGGCCATCCGGCGAAGCTCTCTATCCAGCCGCTGTTGATCGGCGGCAAGACCCTCAAAAAGGAAATCCAGGTCACTCTGAAGCCTTAGCAACTCTATGTTATTTATTGTTGACATTCTGTGCAATGGCCGCCGTAGTGGGTGTGTCCTCCTAGCCATCTTCTTCTCCCTTAAGTCTTTTTTCTTCTGAAATTGTGTTCAAAATCAACCATGGTCTCTTTAAATAGACCAAATCATGAGAAAATCGACCAATAGAAACTTCACACGTGTTGATTGAAGGGGAGAAGACGTGTGAGAATAAGAAACGAAAAGTCGCGGAGGTTGTGACAGTCGAGGAATAGACTACACGACTGATCGATGATAGACTATGTATTTTACACTATACCCCCTAGACAATGCATCGATGTGTTATATATTTTGAGTCTAGTCGATGTGTAATGTGTATAGTCAATTTCAAAACTTGAAAAGATAGTTTTCGAATTGCCACCCATTCCAGTGCGTCGTAATTATTTCTAATTCAACATTGTATGAAGAAAAGGGTTTGTTCAATAGACAACCAGGTAGGTTTATTATACACTACGTACTGAACATTTACTTAGTATACCAAACACTGATATAATATATATTATGAGTCTTGTCAATTATTTAAGTCTAGAATCTATTTAGTACGTAGTATATAATATATGAACAGGAATCAATAATGCACAACAAAAAAAGTCGATTTTAACTGCAGTTCAGTGGTTTTCAAAACAGAATACACATTACATACTGTCCAGTGCATTTGAACAAACAAAAACATTTAATACAATGCCAAAAATATTATCCTACGTTAAGGCTGCATGTTGTTTTCTTATGTTCCGGCCTTTTGCACTTGGAGAACTTGTTTCTTTTCTTGTACCTTGAAGGCTCCAACACACCCTTAACACGTTTCACCTTCTTTCGTCCGAGTTTGGGATCGAAGTCGGCTGGAAGAACTTGCATTTCAAGATACTCTCGCGCCACACTCCACTCCGACTCAAGTGGTGCTGCACAAATAGGTTCCAAGTATGCAAGGAGGTATGATTCTTTCGAATATATTTGCGAAGAGTAGTTGTAAATGCTAGTACAGTATTCATCGCCGTGCTTCAAACGCAACGCTTCCATTGGATGAGCACATGGCAATTTCACCAAGTCGTACTTTCTGTAAGAACATGACCGTCTCGAAAGATTAAATTTTACGGAACGATCGTAGCCAAGCATGGTGAATTTGTCGGTGTTTCCGTTTATGTTGTTCACATATAATTTGTCCTCCTCGGTCATGTTTTCACTCAAGATCATCTCGGCTACGGGAATGAAGGTTGTCTTTGAATTGTCCACCTTCGCATTGTCCACCTCCGCATACCTCTTCCTAAATATTTCTCTAAATCTATGTTCAATTGAATTGAAAATGGACGCCACTGGATACTCTCTTTCATCACAAAATATTGAGTTGAGCGACTCAGCAATGTTTGAGGTCATGACGTTGAATCGATTACCTGGAAAGTGAGCACGACTCCATTTTTCAAATCCTACTTCATGCTCGAGGCAAGCTACTGCACTGGGGCATCTTTCTTTAAGGGCGTTGAAGTAGTCATTAAATTCTTTCAACGTGTACGCCTTGGCCGCATGGTAGTACAAATAGAGAGAATCAGAACAATGGTGATTTATTCGAAGATTTTCATCGAGATACCTCATACGAATATTGTGATGTGCAAGTGGATAATGCCTTGCGAGGCCGTTAGCTATGCTTACATGTCTGTCAGAGATAACGCACAGCTGTAGTTTGTCGACGACAAAGGCCTTAAGCTTCTCGAAGAAGAAAACCCATGACGCATCGTTCTCCTTATCCACCACACAATACACTAAGGGATAGATATGATTCTACGTATCTTGAGCAACAATGAACAACAGCACGCCCTCGTACTTGTCGGACAAATGCGTGCCATCAACGGCAACAACGTTTCTCATGTGTGCATATCTACGGATGAAAGCCCCAAACGCCATAAAGTAGTAAATAAACCTGCCAGACTCCTCATCGACCCTGAGGGAATTAATAGACCTTGGGTTGAGGCCGTTGAAAATATATAAAAATACGGGAAGCATTGCAAATCCATGCTAGGGCGTACCTCGAACTATGTTCTTCGCAATGACGCCTGCCATCCAACACTTTCAATAGCTCGGCCTGCAATGTAGCTCCCTAAATACGATCCTCTCGATCTCTTTTGAGATTGGACCTTTGTTGTCGACGAAAAAGTTCAAAATAAGTGAGGCAATAACCTCCACGGTGACATTCTTGTGCTTTTCCATGACATGATCAAGACCCCAAGTATGCTCTCCCACGTACTTGTGGATGTGAAACCAACCCGATTCTCTGATAGCACATGCGCGCACCATCCACTAGCAAGTACGATCTACGAACCTCACCCTCAAGTATTTCTTACTACTCTTTAGAGTTGTGTAATTGAAAGACATTTTCACCTACGCCTGCTTCAATAAAAGTTTTAATGTTTTCTTATCCTTGAATGTTTGTACTAAAAAAAGATTGGTGTCGTTCGAGAAAGAGCGGCTTCTTTGTGGTTCGAGCTGTCCGTCCTCACCTCCTCCACACTCCTCTTCTTCATAATCTTCACTATTATTTCATTCATCACAACCCATGAAATCGTATTCCGTTGATGTATCATCCACATTTGGGGGTGGGGGTGGGGGTGGAGGTGGGGGTGAGGGTGGGGGTGGGGGTGGAGGTGGGGGTGAGGGTGGGGGTGGGGCTGATATGGAAGCTTCTTCCTGGGACCTTTCAAAAACTTTAACCCGCAATATAGGTCTGGAGTTATCAGAATCAACGCAAAGCATATATAATTCCATGTGTCTATCATTCTTTATGAACGTTGGATGAATTTTTCCCCTCCCGTTCATCAAGTAACTAATTAACACCTCGCTTTGATCACAACTTAATTCACCGTTCTCCATTATGCTTTTAACCATGTTGGCATATGAACCGTTGCGACGAAGGACAATGGACATTATATTCTTAGACGCGGTTTTTCAAACGCAACATTTAGGACTCTCCTCCCATTCACCAGAAAATATACCACCAACAACCACGTAATCTATAATAGACATAATATACCTCGATAATAGTATTCAATAGACTTGAATAGTGGTTTATACGCCTAGACTTAATAGACTGAAGTCATCTTCTTCCTAGCTGCTGGCCGTACAGTGCACGCTTGATCCTTTTTCAACGACCACCAGAATAATCAGATGAATTTCAGCTTACAAACAACCTAAGGAGTATTGGAATGTTGCTATTGACCCAAGAATCGATTTCAAAATATGGGACTTAATTTTGAGCTTTTTGTATGAAAATGAAAGAAAAATTGGAGCTAAAAATAATTGAAAAAGCCTTATAACAATGGAGATAAGTCACTTTCCGATGAATGCCGGAAAATTCGACGAAAAATGGCCAAAAAATGGTCGAAAAATTAAGGAAATGGCGCCAAAGTTGGGTGGTTGCTAGTGGATTGGTTGAGAAGATTTGGGATTTTTTTTTAATTATTTATCCAATATTTATATTTTTCAAGATGGACTAAAGTGTAGTTTTAATAAAATTAGGGCTGAAATGGAAAAAGGGGCTAAAGTGTAGATTTTGTAAATTGAGTGTTCGATTTGCGTTTTATTTTTGTGGTCCCATAAAAGTGTCCATTCTTCAAATTAAAAAAACTTGGTGGGTAAATGTCAAAAAAGGTTTGGGAAGTGGACTTTTGCCAAACTTTCCCTAGTCTGTTGGTCCAGTGGTAGGTGTATCAGCTTCCCAGGCCCAAGATGGGGTTCAAACTCCACTAATGACATTTTGCTAAGTAACATTCACACACTTTTACACTTTTTTATAAAAACAAAATAAAAAATAAAAACAAAATTAAGTATTATTAGGCTTGCTTTTAGCCCTTTTCAACGGTCAAACATCCACACTTTTACACTTTTTTATAAAAACAAAACAAAAAAGAAAAATAAAACTAATTATTATTGGACCCATAATTATTAAAGAAAGGAGAAAAAAACTTTACCAAAATCCCAATACATCACCCACGACATTACCAAAAACTCTAGCAGAAACCTTTTCACTTTTGTCAATTAGGCTTTTGCATCTTCGTCTGTTCGAACAAGAAACGTCAAACGGGTTATTATTTTCCCAAATTGCACCTTTGCTGCTCTTCCAAGGTATGTAATCTGGTTTTCATTTCTCTTTCAGTTTTTGCAAATGCTAGATTATTTATTGCTAGTCTTATAGTTTTGCAACGGAATTCATGAGTCACGACCACTAAATTGTGATTATATTTTTAATTTTGTTTTAGATTTTGGGTTGAAGTGTTTTAGTATGAATTGTTTCTGTAATTCTTTTGCAACATATATTTTTCATATTTTGTGAGTTGTGATTGCAACGCAGTAGTATTCATCGTCGATATGGAAAAAAAGTGAGTGAATCTTTCACAATGGAAGGTTTTTGAAGTTGGAACAAAGGCATAGAAAGGCTTAAAAAACATGTGGGTGAAGTGAATAGTATTCTCATCGATGTTTCAAGATGTGGGTGAAGTGAAATAGTAAATAGTGTTCTGAACCCCCAGACTTTAAAGTCTGGCTTTGCCTCTAGTTTTGTGCATGGTGGTGCTGATCGTCGCCACACCCCATGCACAAGCCCTAACATGCACAGATGTCGATACCTACTTGGCCGACTGCGTGCCCTACCTCACGAACCCATTGGGTCTTTTAGGAGACTGTTGCGATGGCGTTAAGAAATTGAACGCCGCGGCCACCACCACTATCGATCGCCAAACAACATGCAACAGCTGGTTCGAATATTATTGGAATTGATGGGGTTAAGGCTACTGCTCTACCAACCACATATGGTGTTAGTCTTTTATATGATATCAGTGCAGACTTTGACTGCTCTACGTACGTACAGTCAGACCTTTTTATAGTAACATCGTTGTTAGCAATATCTAGAATTTCAAATAGATAGTTTATAGCAATGGTAGAGCTAGAATTTTCATTAAGGGGGTTCAGAAGTAAACATACGAACTAATCGAAGGGGGTTCAACATATACTGTATATATATAAAAAGTAATTTTCACTATGTATAAATAATAAAAAATTTCGCCGAAGGGGGTTCATTCGGCCAAGTGTAGCTCCACCCCTGATTTATAGTATTATCCTATGCTGCTTGGACTCTTCAAAAATGTCATCAGTTACATGCCGGATCCTTCAAAAGTAGTGCATTTTTGTAGGATCCGACACGGGTGCGGTCATATTTTTGGAGAGTTCGAGCAACTTAGATATTATCTTGTGGTTATCTTGTTTTTTGTATTAGTTAGCAGTGCATTACGTTATCACATTATGATGTGTCGTGAGCCGAGAGTCTATCGGAAACAACCTCTCTAGTTTATCTAAGATAGTAGTATGGACTGCGTACATATTACCCTCCCAAGACCCCACTACGTGGGAATACTGGGTATGAGGTTGTTTGCAACAAATTTTAATTCATGAAAAATAAAATTTTAACTGTAAATAAAATATGAAGAAACAAGAATTTTTATTGATAAACGATATGAGTACAATTCTGTTCTTTCTTTC
>NC_061119.1:3819676-3943033 GCF_002878395.1 Capsicum annuum
AATTTTTGTATTATTTTTAAAATTAGGATAAAAATAATTTAAAAAATATCTCAAAATTAAATTTATTTAATTATTGATTTTTTAACTAGAACTTTATTAAAATTAAAACAAAATAAGAAATTAAATAATATTATACTAAATATAAATATTTAAATCAAAAATAAGTTAAAATTTGAGGAGGATCAAAAATCACGTGTCTACATTTTGCCCCTCTTTGTTTGAAATCTTGAAGAGTTTTCATACAAAGAAGTAGACAAAGATATGATTTTTGATCGTTCGATTATTCAAAAAGAATATAAAAAGAAAAAAGAGATGTGACCGAGTCCTGATTTTGGACCGTCTACATGTCCCGGGTTATAAGGGAATCAGGTCACGTATAGTTTAAAGGTAAAATAGTGAGAGAACGAGTTAGAGATCGAGTGAGGTTCCATCGAGTTTTCGGTTGACGACTTCTCCTTTTACATTCACATGAATAACAAACATAAAATTGAATATACAAGTGAAAGATCCTATCTATTCAGCTATTCTGGAATCTTGACTTGAATCTTCATGACTTCTCAAATGGTGAGATAGTCTTTATTCTGATTTGAACTTGAAACATAAATTGTGTCTCCTCGTTGGCTTTTGACATTAGAGAGAAACTTGACAATTGATTTATTTTTTAGATTTTCTTCTGGTTTGAACTTGAAAATCTTCATCCTATTCTTCAGGCAGGCTCCTGGCTTGCTTTTTCTTCGCCCAGTTCTTCAGACGGACTCTTGAACTTGATTTTCTCCACCCTATTCTTTATGCGGCCCTGAACTTCCATTTTTTTTCACCTTGTTCTTTAGGCAGCTCCTGGACTTTCCTTTTTCTTCACCCTGTTCTTTAGGCGGGCTCTTAGACTTCCTTTTTTTCTTCACCCTGTTCTTCAGGCGGGCTCCTAGACTTACAATTTCTTCACCGTATTCTTCAGGCGGGCTCCTGGGCTTACAATTTCTTCACTTTTTTCTTCAGGCGGGCTCTTGACTTGTTACTTCTTCACCCTGTTCTTTAGGCGGGCTCCTGGACTTCCTTTTTTATTCACCTTGTTCTTTAGGCGGGCTCCTAGACTTTCTTTTTTTCTTTACCCTGTTCTTTAGGCGGGCTCCTGGACTTACAATTTTTTCACCCTGTTCTTCAGGCGGGGCATCCCATTCTTCAGGAGGGTCCTGAGCAGAAAATAAATTTTCATTCTTCAGGAGGGTCCTGAGCAGAAAGTAAAATTCAATAAACACAAACAGAATGTTTGCCCCAGTTTGTACTTAGAAAATGACTCGACTAAAAGGTACGTCTTGTAGGAATCAAGAGGAATGACTCGACTAAAAGGTACATCTTATAGGAATCAAAGGTAATGACTCGACTAAAAGGTACGTCTTATAGGAATCACTGAGAGTGACTAGACTAAAAGGTTCGTCTTATAGGAATCAAGGGGATGACTCGACTAAAAGGTAAGTCTTATAGGAATCACGGGGAGTGACTCGACTAAAAGGTTCATCTTATAGGAATCAAGGGGATGACTCGACTAAAAGGTACGTCTTATAGGAATCACTAAGAGTGACTCGACTAAAAGGTTTGTCTTATAGAAATCAAGGGGATGACTCGACTAAAAGGTACATCTTATAGGAATCACAAGGAGTGACTCGACTAAAAGGTTCATCTTATAGGAATCAAGGGGGATGACTCGACTAAAAGGTACGTCTTATAGGAATCAAGGGAATGACTCTACTAAAAGTACGTCTTATAGGAATCAAGGGAATGACACGACTAAAAGGTACGTCTTATAGGAATCAAGGGAATGACACGACTAAAAGGTACGTCTTATAGGAGTGATGGTTCAAGTTAGGAAGTGCTTCACCTAAAAAATGAAACTTGAATTATCCATATTAGAAAGTGTGTCTCCTAGGGATTGAATTTTTACCATAATTTGATTATCAAACCTGTGCAGCAATATTGCTTCCTACATCTGTGGAAATTAGGCATTGTAGCCTTTGATATTTATGCTCTGAAGTCCTTAATTTGAAGGTTTTCATCACAGAAACTTGTGAGTTCAAAAATACGGTGCCAGGTTTATGGCTTTAGCTTCCGTGGCAATCACTCTTGCTCTCGTCTCATTTAACCTTGCTTCCAACCATTAGCATTTGTCACTGACTTGCTGCATCGTTGACCCAAACTCAGATTATTAGAAATAACTCTGAAACAAACACAGTATCTTTACTTTACCATGCTCCTCAAATAAATCCTTTAAACCTTGGTATTTCCATGATATCCCAGACTCGTCTGTTGACAAAATTTTTCTGCATGTCTTATTTCGACTCACAGTTATGTCTCTTTCATGTGTTGTATTTTTGTCTTGCTTTGTGCAATTGAAGAAGCTGGTAGCCAGTTTTGAAATATTTTCTCACTTGTTATGACACGGACTCGACTCAGAGACACAAGAAAAATGACAATAATTTTTGTTTGATGATAAAGATACCAAAAAATCAAAAATAGAAAAAGAAAAGGAAAAAATCAATAGGCATCTTTTTTTTTTAAAATGACAGAAGAAAACTTATTTGGGTGTGGTAGCCGATTTCAGCAATCATGACATGCATTTTGAATTAGACGACCTGATTTACCCACACTAATCATTACAACCCTTATCCACTTATTGAGTTTGAAATGGAATCAATCTTGAATATGTTCCCTCTAGATCACAATCCTCATTCGGCTAATGGCAGCTCAATGGATTTTTGACAACGCCTATCTCATTTTAATTTTTTTTCTCAACTCACTGTCGCCTTATGGGACCCAAAAGGGTTTTCACCAATAAAACTCTCTCATTTTTACTCATTCATTTTTTTTAAATAATGCCCAATATACGAAACATCATGCACCTATAACATGTTTAGCCTTGATATTCTCAAAAATTGATCTGAAGGTCTTTCTTTGGTTGTAACTTGGCTTTTGGAAAAGGTTAGAAAGAAAGGGAGGCGTGAGGCTAAAAAATTTACATAATATTGGGTGAAACATACAACTTTTGAAATCGACACTTTTAAAGAAATAAACTTTGCCCCAGTTTCATTTCATTCTGGGTAATTTGAATTTTCTTTTGGCTGGACCAAACCCCAGAGTAGGGCTGCCTACGTATCTTGTCATAGCAAGAATTAGGTCAAACGTAGTTCAGACATTTCTTTAGCTTGATTTTCTATCTCTTTTTTGTCTTGACTTTTCTCTCTTTTTTTTTTGGAGAGAGATATATATGTTTTCTGACTCCATTTTTTCTTGACACTTTTCTGACTCTATATTTTTTCTTGACACTTTTTTTCAGACTCTATTTTGGTTCCAAAAGAGGAATATAAAAAAAATAAAACAAAAGCTCAAAAGGAATAACAAAGGATGACACAACATTTGGATAGCATAATGAGATGCCTTCGTCATATCAATACTTAAAAATACAAGTACATAACATGCAATATAGGAATGAACATGAAGACCATACACATCTTTTCAATATTGATCGTGAGTAAGCACATGCACGTGTGTCACTTCTTTTAAACTTATAAACCATACAGGTCTACTTGTATTGTACTTTTCTCATAACAGATGACTCTTTTTTTTTAGCTAACTTCCTTTTGCTTCTTCTTACAATAGAAATTATATATCCTCTGGTTGATCTCATTCAAAAATGCTTGAGTTGAACCTTCTCATTGAAGATTAAGTCATTTTTTATTCGCAAAATGAATGCCTCAAAACATTCAAGTGAGGATGTAACAAGGTCCCAAAACATCTCAACACTTATTTTTCTTACATTTTTTTTTCAACTCTAGGTTCTTGATCAAATCTTTCAGCATTAGATTGGGTTTTAAGATCTAGCTTAAAATTCAATATGTATATCATATCATTGGAATGGTCACAGAAGAAAAAATGTGTATAGAGAAAAAAAAATTAAAAAAAATAATAACAATATATATTTAAATAAGAAAAATAAAAGGGACACATATTTTGTTAATAGAAAAGATAGAAAGATTTGAACACAACAATACGACAATAAGACAATATAGATCCCGAACTACAATTCTTAAATTATTCGGGTAACAGAAGGAAGACAAAACAGACTACCAAAACTCCTTCCAAGTAAGGGAAGATGAGTGACTTCCCAATTGCCGAGCTTGACATCTTAGCCACTGGTTTGCATATCAACATGACTAGAGCTTTCCTCACTGTCAATGTTTTGTACCATAATTGATCTATCTTGAATCAACTTTTCAAGTTCTCTTTTCAAATCTCAACAATCTTCAATACTATGACCCTGAGCATCAGAATGATACGCACATCGTGCATTAGGATCAAAATTTATTGAACGGGGATTAAGAGTGTGACTAAGGAAAGGAATAATCATGCCCTCCTATTCCAATCTTTGAAATAAACTGGCATATGACTCTCCAATTGGTGTGAAGCTATTTTCGAATTCTGCCTCATTTCATTATTTGGCTTGGATAAAAAATCGAGCTTAGAAGGGCTTTGGTATATTTGTAGAATTGCAGGATGGCTCTGAGGAGTTGGTGTGTGCCATTGTAGGTAAGATGGGGGTTGAACATATGGTTATGCATTATACACTAGATATGGAGGTAGGGGACTGGAGTATAATGGACTTTGGGAGTGATTATGTGGAGCTTGGGCATTAACTTGGTCTTAAGCCTGAGAGCGACGATGATGTAGTCTTTTTGACCGTTCCCGTGGTCCAACTACAATAGTAGATGCATCTTCCTCATTCTTCTTCTCCCCAACACTTCCTGAACCATTTTGAATTGCTAGAGTAGTTGCTTTTAATGTTGCAAAACTCACAATACGACTGGACTTAATTCCATCCTCTATGATCTCACCCATGTTGAGAACCTCAATAAATGGTTTGCCTAATGCAGGTAACAAGTGTTGATAATATGTTTCATCCTGTGCTTAAATAAACACCTCCGCTATCTTGCTTTCTTTCATTGGCGGTTTCACCCTAGCAGCTTGTTCACGTCATCAAATCGCATACTCCCTGAAATTTTCATTGTTCTTCTTCTTCTTCATATTAGTCAGGGATTTCTCATCAGGAATCAACCCGACATTGTACTGAAATTATTGCACGAATTCGTTAGCCAAGTCATCCCAACTACTTCACTTGTCGATGTCTTGATCCACAAACTACTCTGAGGCTATACTCAAAAGGCTCTCACCGAAATAAGCCATAATTAATTTTTCTTTACCTCTAGCACCTCTTAATTGGTTACAATGATGCCTCAAGTGTGCCACTGGATCACCGTGCCCTTCGTATTTGTCAAACTTGGGCATTTTGAATCCCATAGGAAAATGGACATCCGGAAACATGCACAAATATTTATATGAAACACTTTTTGGTCCTCCTAATCCTTTCATACTTCTTATACTCTACTCCAAGCTTCTTACTTTCCTATCAATCTCCTCTTGTTCCTCATTCTTAACAATTTTCTCAATCACGATAGGAGAATCGCGTTGATGAGCATGATAATGTGGATTTTGAGGTTTGAAAGTCATTTCAGGAGGATACAGCAGATCATGACTTGGTTCTCCCATATTCTTCTATGTTGTCAATTGAAGACCCTCAGTAGCTGGTGCTACAGAAGTGAAAAGCGGGTTATTTGTGACAGAAAGATTTGGTGGGCGCATGGTAGAAGTACCAACAACGCCAGTCACATTAGCATATGGGCCGAATCCAGGTGGGTATAATGGATCGCTAGTTTGAGCTTGAACAGGATTTGGATCATTCGTAGTCGAAAATCTAGGGATTGAAGAAGGCGGGGCTTGTCCATTCAACCAAGCTTGGTACATTTCAACCATCTGTTGTTTCAATAACTTAATTTCTTCCATTGATGCTAATTCCTGCGAAATCAACTGATTTTGCTCTTCCTCACTGTCAGACCCTACACCCTCTTTGCGGGTCATCTTTCTCTTTCCTTTGTATCTAGTGTTGTACGGATATAATGCCTGTTTAAACCACAAACCAACCACCAACTACTTTATCTTTCTGAGACCAATGAGTGTTTTATTTTTAACACATTATAATGTCCTGTTTTATGTCATGATCCTATATGCATTTCCCAACCTATCATGGAAGACTTTGTGTTTCATCCCGACTTTTCTAGGCGTATTTTTCAAAAAATTTTGATCGAACTCTTTGGAGGGCTGCCTGCGTATCATGCCAGTACATGAATCAGATCTTGCATAGTTCGGGAAATATATGTCGTACAAAACTCAGCCTCAAAACCCCTAAAGGTCCAGGACTGTTAAGATTTATATATATTTTTTATTTTGTAAAAACTTAGCCTCATGATCCCTAAAGATTCAGGCTATTAAGATATATAAAAATTGGACTTGAGGATTCAAATAATAATTATGAAAGTAATTATATTTTTTAAAAATATTCTCCAATTAATCTATGAATAATTTTCAAAAGATAGGGTCGTATCCCAAAAAAGGGCTTCCTACGTATCTCAATTAAGAGTGAGAATCAGACCCTCTTAGTTCATGAAGACCGTAAAACTATGTTACTATATATTTAAAAAATTTCTTTCTTTTAAAAATAATTTTTTCTTTGAAAAATGATTTACTAAATTTGAAAATAATATAATCTCTTGCATTTCAAAGTTGTCTAAAGCCGGTCAACAAACAAACAACCTTCCAAACAAATGTCAAAGAGCACGTAAGATGTACATGTTGGTCTTTATAAAGTAGGTTACCTGTCCTAGATAGACCCGACCCCTGTGCCGAGTCCCGCTAAGTCAAATGCATATGATACAAATAAAGCGGCACCTAATAGGGATAATCAGATTCTGAATTTTCAGTTCTTCTAAGTTTAAGCCTAATAGGGATAGGTGTCTAGACTGACTTACCCGAGCGGACACTCGAGCCGGGGAGGAAAAAATTGGTCGGTAGCAGGGCAACACCGCCTTCATTGCCGATCCAAACCCCGCCTAATATGTGTGATTATAATCCTTCATCAGGTGCCTTGACACTCCGGCTATCTCAAAAAAGAAAGTAGGATGCATGCGCTGCATTCCTTCTATCCTATTTCAAAGACTAAGAGAGGGTACGCAAGAGAAGACAGTATATAATACAGTTTAATCAATATCAAAGCGGTAAATAAGCGACAAGTAGTACATAAGGTCAACAAACGCCATATCAACAATAATTAAAGAAAGTATAAGTCAATATAAAAATCTCGAATTCTTATTAGTCCCCAGCAGAGTCGCTAGAGATGTCACACCCCTTTTTTTTGCCCGAGGATCGAGTCGATCGAAGGATTTTTCCAATAAAAGTGACGGTTTTGAATTGGGATTAATTTAATTTACAGAGTCGCCACTTGGAATTGAGTTATGGTGTTCCAAGTCACCTTTTAAATCTCTAATAAAAAAATGACTATTTATTATGGTCTGCAAAAATAAAAGACCGGGTAAGGAATTTTGTTGACCGAGGGGAAGGTGTGAGGCACCCCTCGAGTCCTATGGTTCTAGCACGGTCGCTTTATTGACTTATCTTGACTTAAACTAATTGAATAAATCGTGTTAAGGCCTGATATTCATTCACTTTTTAATATCTAAAACTATTTAAGACTTTTGTATTAAATAATCAGAGAAAATTAATTTTAGAAAAATATTTGTCAAGGTGCATTATTGCATCCTTGAAATTTAAATGTCTCAGAAAGATGCATATGTCGCATTCTTAATTGAGACGAATATTATAAATGAGTCTAAAATTTATTTAATATTAAAGACTTGACTACTTAATTCAACTCTTTTCATTTTTTTTCGATTGCAAAATAAATTTCGAATGTTAAATAAGCCAATAAAATATTAAAATACTAGAAATCCATTCAAAAAAAAATAGTCATATAAAATAATAATACTAATTTAAAAATAATAATAATAATAATAATAATAACAATATCAATAATTTAATAATAATAATAATAATAATGCACTAGTTTGACGTTTAAAATAAAATTAATATTATTATAGATTTTAACTAATAGACAATGACTATTATTTAACAAAATTAAGTAGTTTACTTAGAATAGACCTTCCTTTTATTATATAAATGTGATTTGTAACCCAAAATAATATATATATAAATAGTACACCTAATTTTTCAGTAATCAGAACTTCTTGAAATTTTAAAATTGTGCCTCCAGAGAAAGAAAAGAAAAAACGGGTATGGCTATTGGTCGCCGGAGAAGGTATCAGTGACGAGAAAAGGGAGAGGGGAAGGTAGGCCAGCGACGAAGTGGTCCGCAACGGGGAAGTCAGCAGCGGCGGCCATAGTCGGTTCACCGGTGGGGCTGTTATCGCTGGTATGGCATTGATTCTGGCCAGATCTTACCATTTGGTCACCGGATTTGGAGTAGCAGGACTGACAATAATGGAAATAAGGAGAGAGAAGGCATCACCGGCGGCAATGGATTTCGCCGGCGAATCTGGTGGTAGTTCGATGGGTGCTAGGGGGCTTTGGGCTTCGCCGGTCATTTGGTTGCCAATTTTAATGGATTCTGAGGAATTTTAGTTGTTGGTTTACTAAGTTTTGAGTCATTTCCGGCGAGGACTCGCCGAAAAACTCAAGAAATTTCTCTACTCTCTAATATCTTTTTCATTTACTGGTTTTCTACTAATCTTTCTACTATATGTAGTGCGTGGGTGTTCATGTATAAAGATTTGTAAAGAAAAATGCTTTGAAGATGATATGTGGTGTATTTTAAATATGGCCACTTTTCTTATTTTTTAATGATATTTTCCTTAATGTATGTGCATTACATGTGTGTGCATGTTATATTTTGATAGTGAATACATGCATATATGTCAGGGTATTGCTATATTTATTTTCATAATTCAAAACGTTAAATAAATAATACTACATATCATCAATCACTAACATAAAGTTGATTCACTAATAAAAATTTCATACAATGAGTAATTCAAATTTGAAGTAGAACCTGTTAATGTATTAAAGCAAAATTCAAACGTCGTCATCGAAAACTTTGACCGAAATCCCCACTTCAACCTTTCTTCTCTCTCTTTAATCTAATTTTTTCTTGTTGTTGTTGTTCTCTGATTTTCACTTTTTTTTTTACTGGTTACTGATATTTTTTGTCTGATCCTTTTCAGTGTCTATAGGAATGTACTGTGGAGAATAGTATCTCTGTCTCAGTATTTTTGTCTAATCCTTTTCAGTGTCTATAGGAATGTACTGTGGAGAATAGTATCTTTGTCTCAGTATCTGTAGGAATAATATGTACGTTCTTTCCTGAGAGTGGGATGTCTATTTATAGGAGGATTCTTGGGGGGAATAAGTTGGGAGGGAACAGTTAATCTTGAGATAGGGAGAAGTTCAAATTTTAAAAAAAAAAATTCTTTTTTCTTTTTTCTTTTTCTCCTTTTTTTTAATTGAAGACAATAAAAATAATAATAAATAATAACAAATAAATAAAATAATAAAATAATAATAACTATAAATATAATAATAATTAATTAATTTTATATTAATCAAAACATAATAACAATTTATAAATAGACAAAAATAAATATAACAAAATAGTATTAAAACTACTAATTTATTTTATAAAAATTAAAATAAAAAATATATATATATATATATATATATATATATATATATATATATATATATACATACTTTGAATATTTGTATTATTTTTAAAATTAGGATAAAAATAATTTTAAAAAAATCTCAAAATTAAATTTATTTAATTATTGATTTTTTAACTAAAACTTTATTAAAATTAAAATAAAATAAGAAATTAAATAATATTATAATAAATATAAATATTTAATATAAAAAATAAGTTAAAATTTAAGGAGTATCAAAAATCACGTGTCTACAAAAAGAATTAAATCATCTGCGTAGCTTAAGTGGTTTATCTTTGGCCCTCTCGGACTCATAGAGAAGCCAATGAATTGTGGCTTCTTATTGAGTCGATTAAGAGCTTTAGATAAAGCCTCAGCAGTTAAAATAAAAAGGGACAGTGAGAGAGGGTCTCCTTGTTTGAGTCCTCTAGTTGACCCGAAGAAGCCATTTCTAGTTCCATTAATAAGAATGGAGTACCAATTGTTGTCTAATAATCTGTGGATGAGCTCTATGAAAGGATCAGCAAAGTTGAGTTTCCTAAGAAATGCAGTGAGAAAAGCCCAAAAGAGCTTGGCATATGCCTTTGACATGTCTAGTTTGATGACGATGTTCCCTCTCTCTTTATCTTTTTTGCTCCCATGAACTATCTATTGTGCCAAGAGTATGTTTTCAGTAATAAGTCTGCCCTTGAATTCTCCAAAATTAGGCTTTGGAGAATCTTTGCTAATCTTCCGGCAATAATTTTGGAAATCATCTTGTTGGAGACATTACAAAGACTAATAGGCCTTAATTGATCCATCGAGACGGGAGATGTGACCTTAGGAATAAGTACCAGATATCTGTGCGTGTAAAACTTGATTAGTTTCGAACCCAGAAAGAAGCTTTGGACAAAGTTGCACACATCTTCTTTAATAAATTCCCAAGTAGCCTAGTAAAAGTGACCATTAAAACCATTCGGTCCGGCCGAGCTATTGGGGTCAATTGAAAATACAGCTTGTTTGATCTCATCTTCTTCAGGTAGTTTGTATAGGTCCTCGTTTTCCTCATCAGTAACAATAGGAATTACATTGTCGAGGATGGCCAGGTCATTATCGGTGTCAATATGGGCAAAAACATTGCTAATGTTTAATAGCAGCATGAGCAATTGTTCCATTGCCCTTAATCCACTGCCCTTGACTGTTTTTAATCTTATGAATGCTTGATCTTCTTCTTTTTTCCTTGATGACACTATGGAAATACTTGGAGATAGAGTCACCCTCTTCGGCCCACTTAATCTTGGATTTTTGCCTGAGAATGCATTCCTCCTTGTTCAGGATGTATTCAGCTTGAGCTTTATGAAAGGTCTGCCTTGCCGTGTCAGAGTTGTTAGCTTCATAATCTAGTTCTAAGGAGTTGATGTCATTTTCTAGTTGCTTCACATTCGTAAAGACGCCTCCTATGGTTTCTCTAAACCACTTGCTTATCCCTTTAGTAATAGCTTTGAGCTTTTGTTAAAGGATCCACTGGGCATTACCATGTACTTTCATACTCCAGATGTCTTGCATAAGATCAAAGTATCCCGGATGCTCTGTCCAAAAATTTAAGAACCTGAAGTACTTGGTAGCCTCCTGCATAGTATTGCCAAACTCAAAAGTGATGAGGCTATGATCTGATCCTGTTTTGGCATGATGATCTACTTTATTAAGATGAAAAATATCTACCCAAGCATCATTAATCAACACACCCTATCTAGCCTCTTACTAATTCTTTTTCTTTTTCTTCTTCGGTTGCACCAGGTGAAAGGTTTCCAGGGAAGCCCAAATCTGTCATTCCACAATTATCCATACAGCTAATGAAATCCGTGCTCCAACTGAGGACATGAGGGACACCACCTCTCTTCTTACTAGGGGACATGATGGAGTTGAAGTCACCCAAAATAGACCATGGCCCACTAATAGAATTGTTAATAGTAGTCCGTTTGCGCCAAAGTTTCTTTCTTTTAACCGCTTCGGTTCTAGCATAAACTGCCGTAAGATAGAATATTTGGTTGTTGTGCTCCACTTTCATCGTTAATTGTTGCCTGATACTGTCAACGATAAAGCAACCTATAGAAAAATTCCAGAAACACCAAATTTTACTGGTGGTGTTAGAGACAACTTCATTGAACCCCAAATACCTTCTGAAAATGTCAATATGATCAGATGGATGAAAAGGTTCTTGGAGAATAACCATGTCGGCTTTGTGAATTTTTACTAGTTTAATAAGTCTTTCCCATATTACTTTATCTTTCATTTGACGTAGAAGAAGTACTTTTGACAATGGTTTAATTTAGTTGATTGCAAATATAAATGTTGAAAATTTAATTAAATAAAAATATAATTTTTTAAAATAATTAAGACTTTCAAATAAGATGATAACACATATAGTCAATAGTACTAGAGTCATCACGAGAGACTCTAATATATTCACGCCGAAAAATTCAATTAACTTATGCGAATGGATCTAGATCAGTATCGGCAAAGCAACCCAACACTGGATTAAGTGACTACGTGCGGAATTTGGATTGATAAATAGTAACAATTTATAGGTGAAAAATAGGCTTATGTGTATTGTCGCTTAAAGAATCTAGTTCCTCTCTTCATATAGTTCTCTTAATTTTACTAGTCCGTTGTTGTTTTGCAATTACGTTGTCAAGTTCCATTTTTCAACTGTAATTTTCGAGTCCAGTGACTATAATATAAGAATATTTCTACCGTGAAATTGGAGTTGTTACAATAACAACATGAAAATCATTTAATTGTACGTTTTGTCATTTAAATGGGCTTGTATTTAATGTTTCTCCTTCTTGTTTAAATGAATTGATTGTTAATTTTTGCTCTTTAATAATTGAACTTACACTGAATATGCAGTTCTTAGCAATTAAAGGCATAACGTCAGATATATTATGCTATGAAAATATAAATTTAATAGTAATATGTAAAGAATCTATTTCTATATTTAATAAGTTTTTAAATTCTAACATCTTATATATCAAGTTTAACCACAAGATTTAAAGAATTACGTAGTACATACATCTTTAGTTTAAGATCATAAAATTCAAAAATCATCCTTATTAATTTATTTCTTAAATTTTGTAACCAGTCAAACTAAGACACTTCCATCAAAATGCAGAGAGTACATATAAGTATTTGAAAGACGGATAAAGATTATCCCTTATTCCTCATATATATATATATATATATATATATATATAAAACGAGTCCTTAAAGTTTTAATTGCTTAAGCAACTCTATTAAGAACTTAAAGATTACAAGAAAAAGATTGTCAGCATATTCTATTTGGACACTCACTTAAATGTTAATATATCAATTGAATATCTCAATTTCTAGTAAAAATATTTTAACCAAATACTTCTAATTCAATTTTAAAAAAAAATAAAAAAATTACATGTATTTTTATTTAAATATTAAATAGTTAAATTAACCACAAGTTGCATAGTGGATGAGATTGCAAGGGGACAACCGTTAATAGTGTAGATTTCAAAAAAGCTGAAACACTTTGAAATTAAAAGAAATTATTTACTTATTACTTATGTGCTTATCGAGGCAAATTTAGAATTTTCAATTTACGAGTTTTGAGCCGTAGAAAAAAACAATTTATTGAGTTTTTAATAAATTATTTAAAATATATTAAATGAATTTATTAAACATAAATATTAGATTTTAAGTAAAATTATTTAAGTTCATATTCATGAGTGCGTTTGTACCCATTGGTTTTGGGAAAACTATACATAAATGAACTAGAAGTCAATAAATATCCTATATATATCTTTAAAAAAATACTTTATTTTTCTCATTTTATCGTAAATGAGATGATTTATAATTTTATAGATATCTATGATTTATTTTATATATAGGCATGATCCTAGTTATTAGGAGGATACGAAGGTAGAGCATTAGAATGGAAGATTAATAGATAGCCGAGTATTATCAAGATTCAAATTAATATTCTTATTATTATTATTCTACTATATATCAACTTATTCTTGATTTTACGGTTACATATTCTTATTTATTTTTTTGGTTATTGTATTATTTGTTTTTGTTATTGTTCTCTTCTCTTTTTGCCTTTAACATGTTTTCTTTACTGTTGTTTTCTTTCGAGACTTGATTTTGATATATTTTACTTGCATCGAGGATCTATCGGAAACATCACTACCTTCAAAAACTGCACTTATGAAACTACACTGAGTATGGTACGTTATTGTTATAGCATGTCAAAGTCACTTAAATTAGGATGCATCAATTAATATTTATCCTTATATATCTCTATTATATTAACATCCAATTCAAAAAGTTATCGTAGACACAACGTATAAGAAAAATGTTATTTATTCACTAACACAATGCACTAAAACTTTGCTAGTTGGTAGAATTATGGGAATGTGAAATCCAAAGCAAAATTATTTTTAAAAAAAAAAAATAATAATAATAATAATAAAAAAAATATGTTTATTTTCTTAATATTAGGTATATGTATTTCTCTTAGATCAACGTGCATTTGGTCGGTTAACAAAAAAAACGTGCATTTGGCCACCGTCCAAACAAACTTTATTATAAAAAAACTATCATTATAATATGTTAAACTCTTAAAACTTGATTATTTGGTTACGGCCTACGGGGATGTGAATTATTTGTCTTAAGAGTTAATTAAGGGGAAAAAAAAATATACCAACTTGTTTTCTAATTAAAAGAAAAGTATTATTCTCTCTGTTTTATTTTAGTTGACTCTCTTGGGGCTTTGGGCTCTAGGTGACAAAAGAGTTTTAAAATGAAGTGTGGGTGACACAAGTCTTAATAATTGAGTGGAGGTAACAATTACTTTAGAAAAATTTGAAAATAACCCATAAATTTTTTAATTTACACTTTGATCCAATATAAAACCTAATATAACTAGAAATTGAGGGAAAAAAAAGCATGTTTCTCTCTCTTCTCATTTATTGGAGTTTTCTCTCTCTTCGTGATTTTTGTTGTTCATTGTTGTTGTTGTTTTATTCATCATCTTCTTCATTATCATCTCTTCTTGTTCATCATCATCATCTTCTTATTGTTGAACATTGTTGTTACTGCTACTATTGCTACTTGATCAAATTTTTTTAGGTCAAATTTTATTCGTATATCACTTGGGAATTACTTATAGGTGATTTTAGTAAGTAAAATTATAATTTTTAGTTGAATTTCTCATCTGGGTATATCTGTTACTGATGTTTTTTCAACAGTAGATAAAACATGTAACGTGAATCCAACAGATGAGTAATCTGTTGCACAGATGAGTAATTTGTTGCAACATATTGACTAATCTGTTGCAACATATTGACTAATTGTTGCAACATATGAGTAATCTGTTATAACATATATGACTAATCTGTTGCAACAGATTACTTATCTGTTGGATTTGTATTATAGTGTTGTAACATGCATTCAACAGATGGGTCATCTGTTGTAACAGATTAGTCATATGTTGCAACAGATTACTCACTTATTGCAATAAATGACTCATATATTGGATTCATGTTGCAGGTTCTATCCATTGTAGCAGTAGCAAATATACCAAATAAAAAATTCAACAAAAATCATAATTCTACTTACAATATCACCTATGAAGTAATGTCCAAGTGATTTACGAACAAAATTTGACCTAAAAAATTCTAAAAATTTCAACAAGGGCACAACGAATAAGTGAAACACATAAAAAATTTCATGAAATAGGTAAAGAAGACAAAAATAGTGTATCATACATCAAATGCAAAAAGGATAGAGGGGACAGACATTTGAGTTCTCCTAAAAACATTTAAGTTCCCTAGTATTTTAATAGTTTTCTAATGGATAACCCATCTATTATAACAGATTTTCTATCTATTTGATAATTTTCAAAAGATGAATCATCTGTTGCAACATGTTAGTCATCTGTTGATTCAAATTAAGCAATTATTAGTAATAACTAAATTTGATTTAGCTAAAATTAAAGACAAGTCTTTAAGACAATGGGACAAACATTTGAGTTCTCCTAAAAATGTTTGAGTTCCCTAGTATTTTAATTATTTTCCAACAGATCACCTATTTGTTGCAACAAGTTAGTCATCTGTTGCAATAAATGCTTATAACAGGTTAGTCATTTATTGATTCAAATTAAGCAATTATTAATAATAATTAAATTGATTTAACTAAAATTGAAGACAAGACCTTAGACAAGAGGGAAAACGTTTGAGTTCTTCTAAAAAACATTTGAGCTTTAGTATTTTAAATTGCTTTTCAACACAAGTTTTGTTATTTAGTAATTTCCAACAAATGAGTCATATGTTGCAACAACTTAGTCATCTGTTGCAACAGATGTCTATATCTGTTTGATAATTTCCAATAAATGAATTAGTTGTTGCAACAAGTGAGTCATTTGTTGTAACAGATGTTTATATCTATTTGGTCATTTTCAACAGATGTTTTTATTTGTTTGGTCATTTCCAACAGATTACTCATCTGTTGTAACATGTTAGTCATCTATTGATTCACATTAATTCATTATAGTATAACTAAATTGATTACTAAAATAAAATATGAATTAATAAGTTCAATTACAGTTTCAATTAATCTCATGGTAATTAAACGATCAACAAAGTATGTTCGTCCTGAGTAGAGTGATCAATTGACCAATTTTATTTGAAATGATTCAAACTAAGTCATCATTAGAAATAGCTATATTGATTTAACTAAAACTAAAGATGAATTAATAAGTTCAATTAAGATTTCAATTAATTTCATAGTAATTATATGATCAATTAAGTTTTTCTTACTGAGTAGAATGATTGATTGATAAATTTTATGTGAAATAATTCAAATTAAACCATTATTAGAAATAACTACATTGATTTAACTAAAATTAAAGATGAATTAGTAATTTCAATTACGATTTCAATTAATCTTAGTAATTAAATGATTAATTAAGTGTTTCATCCTTAGTAGAATAATTAATTGACCAATTTTATTTTAAATGATTCAAATTAAGTCATTATTAGTAATAACTATGTTTATTTAACTAAAATTAAACATGAATTAATGAGTTCACTTACAATTTCAATTAATCTCATCGTAATTACATGATTAACTAAGTGTATTCGTCCCGAGTAGAGTGATCAATCGACCAATTTTATTTGAAATAATTCAAATTAAGATATTATTAGTAATAACTAAATTGATTTAACTAAAATTAAAGATAAACTTACAATTTCAATTAATCTCATAGTAATTAAATTATCAACTAAGTGTATTCGTCATGATTAGAGTGATCAATTGACCAATTTTATTTGAAATGAATTAAATTAAGTCATTATTTGTAATAACTAAATTGATATAACTAAAGTTAAAGATGAATTGATAAGTTCACTTACAATTTCAATTAATCTCATAGTAATTACATGATCAACTATGTGTATTCGTCTCGAAGAGAGTGATCAATCGACAAATTTTATTTCAAATTATTCAAATTAAATCATTATTAGTAATAAATAAATTGATTTTGACTAAATTAAAGATGAATTGATAAGTCCACGTACAATTTCAATTAATGTATTCGTCCGTAATAGAATGATCAATTGATAAATTTTATTTAAAATGATTCAAATTAAGCAATTATTAGTAATAACTAAATTAATTTAACTAAAATTAAAGACAAGACCTTAGACAAGGGGACAAATATTTGAGTTCTCTTAAAAATATCTGAGTTTTAGTATTTTAAATTATTTTCCAACATATATCCTATATGTTTGATAATTTTCAACAGATGAGTCATCTGTTACAACAACTTAGTCATCTATTGAAACAGATGTCTATATTTGTTTGATAATTTTCAATAGATGAGTCATTTATTGCAACAGGTTAGTCATCTGTTGGAACATATGTCTATATTTGTTTGGTCATTTTCAACAGATGTCTTTATCTGTTTGGTTATTTCCAACAGATGTCTTTATCTGTTTAGTCATTTTCAACAGATTACTCATTTTTTGCAACATGTTAGTCATCTATTGATTCATATTAAGCCATTATATTAGTAATAACTAAGTTTATTTAACTAGAATTAAACATGAATTAATAAGTTCAATTACATTTTCAATTAATCTCATGGTAATTAAACTATCAACTAAGTGTGTTCGTCCTGAGTAGAGTAATCAATTGACCAATTTTATTTAAAATGATTAAAACCAAACCATAATTAGAAATAACTATATTGATTTAACTAAAATTAAAGATGAATTAGTAAGTTAACTTACTATTTTAATTAATTTTATAGTAATTACATGATCAACTAAGTACTGTTTTGTCTTAAAAGAATGATCAATTGACCAATTTTATTTGAAATAATTAAAATCAAGCAATTATTAGTAATAATTAAATTAATTTAACTAGAATTAAAGATAAATTGATAATTTTAATTACGATTTCAATTAATCTCATAGTTAGTAATTACATGATCATCTAAGTGTATTCGTCTTGAGTAAAGTGTTAATTGACCTTTATTTGAAATGATTCAAATTAAGATATTATTAGTAATAACTACATTGATATAACTAAAATTAAAGATGAATTGATAAGTTCAATTACGATTTCAATTATTCTCATATTAATTACACGATCATCTTAGTGTGTTCGTTCTGAGTAAAGTGATCAATTGCCTAATTTTCTTTGAAATGATTCAAATTAAGTCATTATTAGTAACAGCCAAATTGATTTAATAATTACAATTTCAATTAATCTCATAGTTATTACATTAGCATTTAAGTGTATAACCTATTACAACAGATTTAATCTGTTGCAACAGATGAGTCATTTGTTGAAAATTATCAAACAGATATACACATATGTTCCAACAGATAACCAATCTGTTGCAACATATGACTTTATCTGTTGGTCATTTCCAACAGATGATCAATCTGTTGCAACATATGACTTTATCTGTTTGTTATTTCCAACAGATTACTAATCTGTTGCAATAGGTGACTAATTTGTTGCAACAAATGTCTTTATCTGTTTGGTCATTTTCAACAGATTACTCATCTTTTGCATCATCTTAGTCATCTATTGATTCATATTAAGTCATTATATTGGTAATAACTAAATTAATTTAACTAGTATTAATAAGTTCAATTACTATTTCAATTAATCTCATGGTAATTAAACTATCAACTAAGTGTGTTCGTCCTGAGTAGAGTAATCAATTGACCAATTTTATTTAAAATGATTAAAACCAAACCATAATTAGAAATAACTATATTGATTTAACTAAAATTAAAGATGAATTAGTAAGTTAACTTACTATTTTAATTAATTTTATAGTAATTACATGATCAACTAAGTACTGTTTTGTCTTAAAAGAATGATCAATTGACCAATTTTATTTGAAATAATTAAAATCAAGCAATTATTAGTAATAATTAAATTAATTTAACTAGAATTAAAGATAAATTGATAATTTTAATTACGATTTCAATTAATCTCATAGTTAGTAATTACATGATCATCTAAGTGTATTCGTCTTGAGTAAAGTGTTAATTGACCTTTATTTGAAATGATTCAAATTAAGATATTATTAGTAATAACTACATTGATATAGCTAAAATTAAAGATGAATTGATAAGTTCAATTACGATTTCAATTATTCTCATATTAATTACACGATCATCTTAGTGTGTTCGTTCTGAGTAAAGTGATCAATTGACTAATTTTCTTTGAAATGATTCAAATTAAGTCATTATTAGTAACAGCCAAATTGATTTAATAATTACAATTTCAATTAATCTCATAGTTATTACATAAGCATTTAAGTGTATAACCTATTACAACAGATTTAATCTGTTGCAACAGATGAGTCATTTGTTGAAAATTATCAAACAGATATACACATATGTTCCAACAGATAACCAATCTGTTGCAATATATGACTTTATCTGTTGGTCATTTCCAACAGATGACCAATCTGTTGCAACATATGACTTTATCTGTTTGTTATTTCCAACAGATTACTAATCTGTTGCAATAGGTGACTAATTTGTTGCAACAAATGTCTTTATCTGTTTGGTCATTTTCAACAGATTACTCATCTTTTGCATCATCTTAGTCATCTATTGATTCATATTACGTCATTATATTGGTAATAACTAAATTAATTTAACTAGTATTAATAAGTTCAATTACTGTTTCAATTAATCTCATGGTAATTACACGATCAACTAAGAGTGTTCATCCTGAGTTGAGTGATCAATTGACCAATTTTATTTGAAATGATTAAAACCAAACCATAATTAGAAATAACTATATTGATTTAACTAAAATTAAAGATGAATTAGTAAGTTCACTTACAATTTCAATTAATTTTAGAGTAATTACATGATTAACTAAGTGTTTCGTCTTAAGTAGAATGATCAATTGACCAATTTGATTTGAAATAATTAAAATTAAGTAATTATTAGTAATAACTAAATTGATTTAACTAAAATTAAAGATGAATTGATAATTTAATTTCGATTTCAATTAATCTCATAGTAATTACATGATCATCTAAGTGTATTCGTCTTGAGTAAAGTGTTAATTGACCAATTTTATTTGAAATGATTCAAATTAAGACATTATTAGTAATAACAACATTGATTTAACTAAAATTAAAGATGAATTGGTAAGTTCAATTACGATTTCAATTAACATGTTGCAATAGATGACTAATCTGTTGGAAAAGACCAAACAGTTAAAGACATTTGTTGAAAATGACCAAACATATATAGACATTTGTTGCAACAGATGACTAACCTGTTGCAATAGCTAACTCATCTATTGAAAATTATCCAAAATATATAGACATCTGTTGCAACAGATGACTAAATTGTTGCAACATACAACTCATCTATTGGAAATTATTAAATAGACAAGATATATGTGAACTCGGAATCAAAATGAGCCACAAAATTTAAAAAGTGACCAAAATAGGTCACCTATTTAAAAAGTTACCAAAATAGGTTAAACGTAATAATTTATTACGTTTTCTATTTTTTTTCTTAACGATCAACTAACGGAGTTGACTTTTACAAAAACGTAAGAATTTCTTACGTTTTACATTTTTTTGTTAAAACATAAGAAATTCTTACGTTTTATAAAAAAATATAAAACGTAAGAATTTCTTTCGTTTTACACGATAACCGAGGAAAAAAATAGTGAATTATCAAATCAATTAAAAAGATACTAAAAAATGAGTTGTTCAACATAACAAAAAGTCACGTTCTTAACTTTTTTAAGCAGTGGTCCCCCAACCATAATTCTTTTCCCACAAATGTCCCATCACTTCTACTTTTTTCTCTTACATATTATAATTATGAATTTTTTGATTAGTTAAATTTATTTATATTTTACAGGTAGTTCAAATAATTTATTTTTTCTCTATGTAATAAATTTTTACGTTTTACATAAAAAATTTAAAAAATAGAAGTATCAATTACCTCATTAACTTAACAATTTTCTTATATTTATTCTATATCAAAAAATAATCACTTCTATCCTTAATTATCCGATTTCTCTCTAAAAAAAATTATACTTTTGAGTTTTCCTCTACTCCAAAATAGTAAAATGTTGAATTATCGACGACCAAATATGCTACTATATCAGGTGAGTAGCCCAAGGGGCGGTTGAGTTGGTTTGAGAGGGACTTTTCATAGCGGAGGTTGTGGGTTCGATCTATCCTTAATGCCTTCTTAATCAAGCTCGCCGTACGGGGTTTACCTAGTACGGTTTACATCTCTTGTGGTTTGCGAGCTATTACACAGTGAGGAGTTTACCCAGTGCGCACACAATACTCACCACAGAGTGCTCACCCGAAGGGGTAAAAAAAAAAATATCAGGTGAGTATATTAACTTGACAGAGCATACACCTTAAAAAATAATAAATAATATGATAATTTTACTATATTATTTTTTAAGTATAATAAATTTGATATTTTAAAAATGAATTGGATAGTAAATAATATTTATTTATAAGGATAAATAAACAGAAAATATTAAATTATTTTTTTATTTTTCAAATTAAATACATACGATATTATAAAAAAAAAAATATTTCATATATATTATTATGTGTATCATATAATAATAAGCAAAAAGAATCATATATTTACTGGCAATTATTTTCGAAATTATTTTAGTGGTGTGACTTTATAGTGTACTTTTTTTTTTATTTTTCTTTTTAGTTTATAAGATGATGCATTTACTTCTATCGTACCATGAAGGGACTGCCAATCCCAAAACGGAAGCACCTTCAATTTATGTGGCATTGAGTTAATTTGATTTATCTTTAATATTTTAAAATTATAATTAGTATATTTAAATTTTATCCGAAAAATATTATAAATTTTCCTTCATGATCAGTCAATGATTATAAAAAAAATATATATGTATTTTAAAACATTTTTCAAAATTCGTATAATTTGATCTTGAGAAGCAAAAAATTTCACATAAATTAGAAGATGCATCGAGTAATAGTTTTGCCACAAAGTGAAATAATTGATCAGAATAATTAATTTTAAATAAAATAAAGAGGCTTACAAAATAAATCGTTTTATCCACTTGATCTTTTCCCCTAAAAATAAGATATATTTAGTTTAATTAGTGTAGTAATTTGGAGCAAATTAACATACTTTCACTTTCCAATTTATATGATATATGTTTATCAGACATAAAGTTTAAAAAGTAAGGAATACTTTAAAATATGACAAGTTGTGATATTTATTCTTGTCAATAAGATAAAATGAAAATTTTAAATTAAATTATTTATAAATCCATCATTTACTTATGTCAGAGGAAAAAAACGTTCTCTTTTGCGAGATCCAAAAGTGGAGAATACATAGCATTCTATGGGTATATACGAACAAATATAAAATAACGATCATGTAATTTTTCACTAAAGAGAGTTCGGATTAACCCCTTCAATAATCCTATCTGACTCTACACCCTACTTACACTATAAAAGAAATTATACAAAAACAAGATTATTTTATTAAATATAACAGGTTTTAACCCCCTATTTTATGAAGGTTATCATTTGTAGGTTAATTTTATCTTATGGCACGATGTAGAATTCTTACACATTCGAGCCCTGAAAGAAAAAAAGGCAGCCCGGTGCACTAAAGTTATCGCTATGCACGGTGTCTGGGAAAGGGTCCCACCACAAGGGTGTATCGTACGCAGTCTTACCTTGTATTTCTGCCAGAGACTGTTTTCAAGGCTTGAACCCGTGGGCCATGACCTCCTGATCACATGGCAGTAACTTTACCGGTTAATCCAAGCTCTAGGTATGGAAAAATCCTTGGTAGGGAGCGCTACCCCCAAATGGGGCTCTATCCATTGTGAATCCGAATTAGTCGGCCTCTAATGAGGGCAGGGGCGGATCTACATACAAGGTAGGGGTTCATCTGATCCCCTTCAATGGAAAATTATATTATATGTACATGGTTAAAATTATTGTTTATGTATATATAGTAGATGCCGCACCTGTTAGGATCGATTTGCGTGCATACACACTAAATCTATTGAGAGGATGAAGAAAACTAGAGAGAAGAGAGAGAGATAAATGAAAATGAACTATGTGGTAACACCCGCGCGTAAACTCCATGGCGGAAGGGCTATTTATATTAATGATTCAGAGTATATACAATTCATAGTATGTCACATATTAATCAGGCTCCACAACCTAACAGAACCCCCTTCGGGTAGTTCATATATTCACTTCTGAACCCCTTTGGTGTCAATCCTGGCTCTGCCACTGAATACGGTATCGGACACCGGATGGAAAACCAAAAACAGAATTCTTATACATACTGTCATTCGTTTTCTGATTTGCCTAAGAACTATCGTTTGGTTAGTAACAAACTATCCTAGATTAATTACCTCGGGATAAGTTATCCAATATGGAATAACTTACTCTATTACTATGATATAAATAGTGGGTTAAATAATTGCGGGATTAATTAATACCTCCAACCAAACGTAAAATAAAATAATTCTGAATTTTATATCCCAAAATTAATATACCTTATATCTCACACCAATCAACTCGATAAGTGGCGAATGCCAAGTATTAGATCTAAGTTTGATAAAGCTAACTTTTATCCTCGATTCTTTTAAGGTCTCCGAATAAGTGTTGTACGTATTGAGGTTAGGTCTAGCCCCCTTCTACGTAGATTTTTGCTAACTAATACAACAACATTGTCCAAAGTACGATTGGGTAATTTATTTTTTCTATAAAAAAAAAATGAAACTCGAAAGATAATATTCCCTTCGTTTCATTTTACTTAGCCTTTGCAGTTGGTTAGTACATTACACCTCACAAGAAAATTTTAAATAGGGATGTATTTTATTAAATTAACCTTATTAATGATGTTTTGAAACTTGAAATTTGACTATGTTTACTTTATCACTAAGGACAGAAATAGAAAAATATAACAAAATTTTCTTAATTTCATAAATTGAACAAGTAATTCAAAAACAACTACTTTATTACAGTTTATTACTTCCTCCGTCCCATTTTACTCGTCCCAAATTTGTCAATTTAATTTTTTATTTTACTTATCATTTTTCATTAATCAAGACCAGACAATTTTTTTTTTTTTAACCCGTAGTATTTATATCAGGACCACAGTCTTTAACTTTGTATTAATTGATTTTCCATTTTCATATTTCCCAAAAAGCCCTAACGTGCATGGTTCTTGGAATTTTCATGCACGTCAATGTTATTTAATAAAATACATAAATAGTAAACACCAACTATTACTCAATCCTCTTGCTATATAAACCCTAAGTTTCCAAACCATTTTTCACACCAAAAACACACACTCACAAAGCATTATAATATCATAAATATCCTAATTTCTACTAATTTTTTTTTTTCATCCTATGGCAAAAATTGCATGCATTATGGTTTTGTGCATGGTGGTGCTGATCGTCGCCGCACCCCATGCACAAGCCCTAACATGCACAGATGTCGATACCTACTTGGCCGACTGCGTTCCCTACCTCACGAACCCATTGGGTCTTTTAGGAGACTGTTGCGATGGCGTTAAGAAATTGAACGCCGCGGCCACCACCACTATCGATCGCCAAACAGCATGCAACTGCGTGAAAGCAGCTGGTTCGAATACTATTGGAATTGATTGGGTTAAGGCTACTGCTCTACCAACCACATGTGGTGTTAGTCTTCCATATGATATCAGTGCAGACTTTGACTGCTCTACGTACGTACTTTCCTTTTATTTTTATGTACCCTCAAACCTTTTTATAATAACGTCGTTGTTGGCGGTGTCTAGGATTTCGAATAGATAGTTTATAGCAGTGGCGGAACTAGAATTTTCATTAAGGGGGTTCAGAAGTAAACATACGAACTAATCGAACCGGGTTCAACATCTATTGTATATATATAAAAAATAATTTTAACTATATATAAATAGTAAAATTTTTCGTCGAAGGGGGTTCATTCGGCCAAGTGTAGCTCCGCCCCTGATTTATAGTATTATCCTATGTTGCTTGAACTCTTTGAAAATGTCATCAGTTGCATGCCGGATCCTTCAAAAGTAGTGCATTTTTGTTGGATCCGACACGGGTGCGTGCATATTTTTGGAGAGTCCGAGCAACTTAGATATTATCTTGTGGTTGTCTTGTTTTTTGTATTAGTTAGCAGTGAGTTACGTTATCCCATTATGATGTGTCCTGAGCCGGGAGTCTATCGGAAACAACCTCTCTACTTTATCTGAGATAGTAGTATGAACTGCATACTAAAACGTATTGATAAATGATATGAGTACTGGAATTTTTATTGATAAACGATATGAGTGCAATTCTATTCTTTCTTTCTCCGTGATTCAAGGATATTTCTAGAATATAGGATGATCACTCTGTGAATATCATGTTTTGTGGGCTACTGGAGATGTCTCTTTAAGGAAATATTTGTCTCTTTATATAAGCGTAAATTAGGGTTTAGAGTGGAGTAGCACGCCACCAAGCTAGGTTTGACGTAAAGTAGCCTCCAAACTCTAACAAAAATTGAATTCTTCTTGTAGAGTCCACAAAATTTCAATGTGTTATTCTCTTTGCTGATATAGAGAAATGTTTTTTTTTTTTTTGGTAATAAAATGAAATGGTATATAGAGAGCATATGACAAAACATAATTAACTTAGAAAATTTGGCTTCAAAGAAAACTTATTTTTTTTTTCTCACCTGTCCCGAGGAACTCCCACCCCTTTTTGCTTCTTTGGTGACTCGAATTTGCAGGGCTGGACCTAGCGTATATCAAGGGGGTTCACCCGAACCTTCTCGGTAAAAATTATACCGTATATATAAGATATTTTTTAAAACTTTTATGTATGTTTTTAGATTTTAAACCTCCTAATCATAAGATTAGAGGTTGACTTAGCTTAGTGGTTGAGGAGGTTTAAAGTTTACCTTGAAGTTCTAAATTCAAATCTCAAGTATTACTTTTTTTATACTTTGAACCCCATTAGTGAAAATTTGGGTCCGTCACTGTGAACTCGCAGCCTGCAGATTGAAAGTGAGGGGTGCTTACCATTCGAGTATTGCCACTTAACATAAAGATAAAAATGAGGGGAAAAATTGCTCTATGTTTTTTTATTTTTTCATTTTATGTCACACTATTTTCTTATTAGTTCATTTAATTTAACTTTAAACTTTATATTTTATCCTTAATGACATGAACTAATCCAATTCCAATTTTATAATGCAGGATCCAGTAAGGATGATGAATTAATGATGGATCAAATTTTACAACCCCACAAATTGAGCAATAATAATAAGGAGAATAAATAAGAATAAGTTATGATGAGATCGTTTTTGATCTTTATTTATTTATATATCTCCTTTGTATTTTATATTTACGTTGTTGTCTCTTTTTCTTTTATGTGTTTTTCCCCTTTTTTGAGTTTAGTACGATGTAATAAAAGAGGCGGTTGTATTGTAATTCCATCTTGATATATATAAAATAAAATCGAGCACTTTTAGTTCAATGTCGATTCTATTTATATTTCTTTTTTATTATAATTATTTTCGAGTTTAACTTATATATACTGACTACTGATCAATATGTTATTTCCTACCATTGTTTATTACAAATTTCAAAGATTACAATTAACAGTACTAATTGCCTAATTATAATCCTCAATTCAACTTACAAAAAATATTGGATTTGTCATTACCATGTATGTAGAACTTTAATTTCTTTCAATAGGAGTACTTCCACTTAAACATTAAAATGAAAATGAGGAAATTAAAAATTGCTCTCTTTTTCCATTTTATATCATAACTATATCCTTATTAGTTCATTAAATTTAACTTTAAACTTCACATTTTATCTTTAATTGACATGAACGAATCCGATTTTGTAATGCAGGGGTCCATAAGATGACGAATGATCGATCAAATTTTACTACCGCGCAAATTTGGTAGTGTGCAAAATAAATGTAACGTGATGTGCGTACAATAGACCCTTGTAACCCGGCTCTTTCCCAAAGCCGAAATCATACACATAGCAACAGCTTGAACGCACCGGACTGCTTTTTTGTGTATTGTAGGAGAAAGCCCCATGCAGAATGTAACCCCTCTGCATGTAACCCCTTGTTATCCGACCCTTTCCTGAATCATACACATAGCGAGAGCTTGAATGCACCGGACTGTCCTTTTGCGTATTGAGGGAGAAAGCCCATGCAAAATGTAACATGAGGTGCGTGCAATAGACCCTTGTAATCCGATCCTTCCCAGAGCCATACACATTACGAAAGTTTGAGTACACCGAACTGCCTTTTTGTGTTGTGGGACCTACGATCAATTCTTTTTCCATATAAGTAGGGTTATTCAGAGCTAACTATCGAGACTTTGAACTATCCGAGCACATAATTCATGAAATGTTCATCAACGTTTATTGTCATGAGCAACAAATTTCAACATGCTAAAACACATCTTTGTTTCAATTGAGAAGACACTACAAAATAAATATGAAGAAAAAAAAAATTAAAAAAAAAAAATTACTGCTGTTAAAAAATCAAATTTTCAATTGTTAATGCATTGTATCATAGATTTTGAACCCTTTACATAATAAATAGATGTAAATATTAAACATAAGATATCAGAGAAAATTACTTTACAAGGATTTATAAAACAGTTGGGGTACTATGTTACATAAGATATAACAAGCTAAACATTCTATACAACACTATTATACACAAAAAAGAATGGAGCCTTACAGAAACACACATATTTGGAGCTGTACAACATGGATCGATATCGTGTTTTCGTGTGTAGGTTACGCTAATCATCAGAGTCATGATCTCCTACCAGATTACGGTTCGTGTCCCCTATGCGATGAATCAGCTCGATCAAGTCGAACATCTTCCCATGAGTTTGCGTTTGATGATTTGAGCAACAAGCCTAGGGCTGAAGAACATGTTGCTCTAACGATTGCATCCGTCGAACGGCTCATTTTGCCAACTAGCATCTCAAAAACCTAAAAGAGACCGGATACCGAGAAGATTTACAACATATAAAGAATCATTACTAAAATAAGACATGCGAAGTGGAGCCTTGGAGTAACGGTAAAGTTATCTCCTTGTGATGTATAGGTCACAGGTTAGGCCGTCTACATCACACCCCCTTGGGGTACGGCCATTTCCCCTGGAGAGCGAGGTGCTTTGTGTACCGGGCTGCCCCTTTTACTAAAATCAGACGGGCAAAAGTGTTCGGGGAAGACCTGATTGTAATAATGGGATGATATGTGTTTATCATCGGAGAGAGCAAGCACGCTGCTGCATAAATAAACTGCGTTTGCCTGGACAGCGGGCCAAGGAGCATCAAATGCCTGTACACCAGAAAAGTTTTCCCAAATTGAGACTGTAAAATGCACTTCATCTCACATATTTTGCATTTAGAAGAGGCCATAAGACGAGTTTCGTCTAACAGTTTTCAGCTATAGCATAAGTAGTTAAGACGGAACTAAAAGAAAAGAACGCCACACCACCATTCCTCCACTTTGAAGGCGTGAATGTGTAGATCAAGGAAGAAGGGTGGGATAGTGCCCATTAATCAAGAGCCTTACGGTCCGTCAAGAAAGTTAGAAATCTCAATAAAGCGTGTTCCCCAAAGAGTTCTCTGTCGAACATCGATTTGCTTGTGGACAAGTCTGTTGTGAAAGTATGCCTACTACTCTTTTCTGAAGATTTAAAAATTCAAGCACATCTCACGGTTTTCACTTAAAAAGAAGCTAAAGAATACACGTCGTCTAACAGTTCTCAGATATACCAGTCTCACGGTACTCACCTCGATTTCTATTAGGAAGTACAAGAAGAAAAAAAAAATAATCAACAAAAAGAACAAATCCATCTTCACCCTTATATGTTATTCCATGAGCTAGTAGTGATGTTGTTCCCGATAGACCCTCGGCTCAAAAGAAAAGTTTCTGAAGCATAATTGCAAGAACAATATGACAAAATAGCAAGATAGAAAGCAAATGGGATAACAGGTAGTAATACACACATAAGAATAAGAGACTACAAACCTACTAAATATCATCCTACCTCTCGCACATAAAGTGCGACAACACTCGCCTAGCTACTAACTTCCTACCCAATTCCTAGACCTTCAAACCTTCCTATCTAGGGTCATGCCCTTGGTAAGCTAGAGTTGTGCCATATCCTGACTTAATTACCCACCTCAATTCTTTTTCGGTATGCCTCTACCTCTCCTGAATCCATCCATATAAACCTCCCACACCTTACTCCTTATAGGCGCATCCGTGCACCTCCTCTCACATGCCCGAACCATCTCAGCTGCTTGAAAATTTATAACATCAAGATTTGACAGCTCTTTTAGCATGAATTTTCCAGACCCCACTTTGTGAGAATATACTAGGTATGTTGTTGTCGTATTTTAGTACGAATATGATTTTAAAAAACCAACAAACCTCTTAGAAAGGGAAACTGCATTTAGTTTTGAAAGGTAGGAAATTTACGTCTTCTTTTCTAGTACCAATTTCATCGTAGTGTTGAATTTAATGGCATTTCAACTCAAAGACAAGTATATCTTCAAAATTTCTTCTCTTAATGCAAGAATAGGGGAAGAACACGGACCTGTATTATCGATGCCATGTACCTATCAACTCGGGCAGCAAGATTTTGGGTTAGCTGCTTTGCAAGTTCCCGAAGGAAGTCTTCATAGTCACCTCTAAAAAATTGAAGGGAACTTAATATCATTTCTCATGAATAACCATTAAGGACTATTCAAATCAATGGGTACATACCGGTGGTCCGAAGTAAACCAATGAGTGTTGAAAACAGCAGTTATTCCATCAATCTCCATCAAGGGAGCAATGCATTTCAAAGTATTCTGACATGTCAAAAAGTTGACTCATTACGCATCGTGAACAACATAAAGAATAAAATATGCCAGGTTAAAGTTAAACTTACTCGGCAAGCTTGTCTCACACTAAGATCATCCTCATGAAGATGTAAAACCATCCGAGGGAAAGCAGCATGAGCCTGATGAGTAAAAAGGTCAAGATCATTTCTTGATAAAGTTCAATACAAGGAAGAAACAGATTCGATATGGATAATCCAAAACGCAAAGTGAGGATAAAAATATACTCTGCATACCTATAACAGAAACGGAAACCAAAATAAATCATCTCATTAAAAATTCACATGTGACCATGAGGATGTGGGATAGAAAGCGTACATCTATTACTCTTTCTTAACCGAGCAAGTAAAGTCTGATGATAAGTAGAAGAAAAGTATGAGCTCCTTCAAATATACAGAGAACTGATCAAGAAGACTGTAAACAAAATATTTTCACTGCCGATAGAGGCCTCACGGAAAATTAAAAGCACAGATTAGTCAGATTATGCTCCGCTTCCAGACATCCCAGTGTAAGGCGTTGGATTGAAGGTTTTAAGTTAACAAGATCCAGCAAAAATATGAATGGATCTCGTAATTTCATGGTTCAGCAAATATACATGAGGGACAGCTATTAGCGAAAAGTGAATCATATTGTCAATCGTAATAAATATTGATCCTTTAATGAAGAAGCAACAGTTGAATATGAAATGTCCTTTAACACGAATATGATGAAGACAACACAACCAAAACATCATGGTTAGAGACCATTCTTGACTTTGTGATGTTGGATATGGAACATTATGATGCAATCAAAATTGATCAAACTTAAAAGAATATCTAAAATTATGTGCTAAAGAGAACGACATCAAATCAAATTTAGGTGGTGACTGATTGTTCAGTGAGAGATAATATACCTGCTCCAGAAATGAGTCTCGTTGAGACCCAGTTCCATAGGTGCTCAGTGCTCCAAATGCAGCATAAGCATTGGCCCGTATCTTCTCATTCATGCACTCCTTTTATGATACAAGCGAATAATGTTATACACTATGGCCATCTCAAAATGCACTTGCTAATATTTCAAGTAATCCACAGTATACAAGATACTGATGTAACAATGAGCTTCTTTCCAAAGAGATGAATCGCACATCTATATGTACCAACTTTTTTTCCAGAGACGGGGTATAATATAACATTAAAGTACAACTTGTAGCACGAGACGGGTATAATATAACATTAAAGTACAACTTATAGCACGAGACGTGTCTTTAAGGCTGACAAATAATGCAAAATATTATGTCGAGGCAAAAGACATCACCCTAGGATGTCTAAACAGAGTTGTGCTAAGACACTGTCATGATAGAATAGTCTTCTTACACAATGCCACCCTGTTATCAGCTCCAAATAGATAATTTAGAATGTGATAAAATCGGACTACTACAGTAATTCAACCAATTTGAAGTTATTATTGCACAGAAAATTCGAAGTTGAAGAAAGCTATACTCGGATAGTCAATCAACTTACTTGGAGATTCCGAAGCCTTATAGAAAGGTTCAAGAGAACAGGTTCTACGGCATCCCTGGATGAGGACTCAAGGACCTATATCGTAGAATATCAGCAGAAAAAATTTCAAGTCAAGGTAGAATAAAAGAGACTAACAAGACCGAACAAGATTTACCATCAGCAAACATGAGACTGCGGTTAATTGAACCGACTCATCTAAGTCATCGAGCAAAGCTAATATCACGCCTAGGATTTGAGTAGTATACTGGAGAACATGGATAGATGGCATCTGCAAGACCAGCAGGCAGAATGAGCCACAACCCGAGAAAAGTGAAAGAACAAGATACTTGAGTAATGATTACGGTAACGTTCACAACTATACTAATTTGTCTTAAAAAATTCTCGTTCTTTTGGAGAAGAAATTAATATGCACCTAGCCACAAAGGAAAGGGAAAACAGAGGGAGGAAAAATTAAATTAACTAAAGCAGTATTTCCGAAAAGTCGCCATGATATTATTTAACCAATGAAATCAAACTGAACCAGAGTGTCACATCCAGGAAATCCATCACGTAAACATCCTCCTCCTTTGACCCGGAGAAAAGAAAAAGAAAAACAAACACTCTAATACCTGGACAAGCCCTCTTAGACAAAGGCGCCTAACAGTAGGAGAATCGTCCGATACATGCCGGCAAAGTGCTTGCACCATCTCTTCTAATAGGGGACCAAAGCCATCACTGCAGAAATTTGCATCCACAATCTTAGGAAGCTTAAGAGAAGAATAGGATTTGAGACCATCAACAAAAACATCATTATGACAGAATAAAATATCAGTTAACACTTTTTGAGGCTGTAAGCTAACCAAGCTTTCTATTTAGTTGATTTCCCCCAGCACCTGCTAGGCGCCTTGATAGTAGTTCGTTGTGATTCATTAACTCAGAAGGGAAATGGGTATGTAAGCAAGTCATCTCAACTAGTAAGCTCAGATGTGCCCGGCACGTTTCATATTTTTTCAAAATTTCAAATTCAACTTCGACATCACCAAATAATACAGAGAGCACGTCAGAAATTTAACATACCTGTGGCGCAAGAACTCTGATAAAGCCGCAGCAGCTGATTCCCGTTGAAATCTCAAAGATCGATCCAGTGCTTTGCTCAGTATCAAACATATGGATGGGACCTGAGAAAATAATCCTATTGAAATTTGCAAACTTCTCACACAAATTAAATCGAGGAACTAAATATCTACACACACACTGGCAGAAAAAGGACTCTTCCAATCTTCTTGAGCTTTTGGGTGAAAAAGGAATGTGGCAGAAGAGCTAAAATAGGAAAGAAAGGGTAGAAAAATATTGAAGCATGAGAGTTATGTCATTTTAACAAGTTCTTCCTTCTGTAAGTATCAATTCAGCAAGTTGTGTTAGTTTGGAACATAAAGTTAGTCTTTCGACTCTAGTCCATAATCTTGACAAAGGTATGTGCAGAGGGAGACAAGAAGATAGAAATAGCAAATAATGGAAGAATTAAGCAAGAGGGGCGTTTGTACAGGATCATCCTACCTCTTTTGGTCTTTTTATAGAAAGAGAGCCAGCCAGATCTCTTATAAGGTTGATCCACTTCTCATTTTCACTTTGTTCTCCATCTCGTGCAAGAATCTGATCGTAGGAGAGAATCCTTATCATCAAAACCATTTCTAAAAAGGTCAATTATTTAAGACGATCTCCGGGAAGCTAGTCTGAAAAATCCTCACCTTTCCCATTTCCAGATCACCAACACATTCACAGAATGCTTGAAATGCAGCCAGTAGTGCACTAGGGAAGGTAGAAAACAGGTGAGGTAACCGTAAATAGCTAACAACAAATAACACGCTTTTGAAAATATTCTGATAACCAAGTAAAAAAGGTGAGTTCTCTAGCACATTACCGCAGTGGTTCTAGTTCACCGGTACTAGCTAAGCCATGACAGCTGCCCAATTGAAGCGTTAGTGTTGCAAGAACAGAAGCATAACTTTGTTCAACTGCTTTTTTACCAACTTTACCACCACCCCTGATGAATTGGGGAAAAAAATGATAAGGCGACAAATTCAACAAGAATGAAAAGGGAAAAGACAATGCAATTGGAGACCATACCTGAAAAAAGCAGTAAGAGCAACAATAGCTGCTCTTGCAATATTATCTTCTAAAATACTATCAACTGCATGGCTAGAACTTTCATCTTGACTCGGATTCTCTCCGAGAGTAGGCATCTGATTGATGACAGACATAACATGATCCAGAAACAAGCATGAAAGTACTGAATGCTGTGAGAATACCTATTCAAGACAAGTCGAAATTTGGCAATTAATGGTCAGTCAACCGAGATAAATGAAACTAGAACATCAACAAAGACGAAAAATAAGTTGGTTAATATAGCATATAATAAAGTTTTTTGTAAACCATGATGGTAGAATTTAGTTTTTAGCTTATCTGGGCAAATCCAAGATGACTTTGTTGTCCTCTATTAGTCATGCGCTCATGACATAGGCTTGTGATTAGTGTTACCAACAAAAGGTTTGACACCACACAATTGAGGATCTCAGATTTTCCCAACATATAAGCTAGGAAGAGAAGAATTTTGACGCAACAGACGCGTGAAAGAGCACATCTTAAAACAGTGCAAAACATTTCTGAAAAGGTATTTCACTTTGTGGAGTTCCCTCCAAAAGTGTTTCACCTAGTTAACACTTCAAATGTTCTATCACATCTTAGCCTTTTGGGTACCAACATTTACAACCAGATAAAACAGAGCAGAAGGCCTCATATAAGAACATATTGATTAACTGTAACACTTGTTCACAATCTTCAGCAGTTGGAATTCCTGGGGCCTAGCTATGTAAATTATGCTCTTTCCATAATAATCTAACCATTAAAAATGATGATCATCATTGGCCTAAAGTAAACTAAAATCTTTTAATAATTGTCAAACAACATAAGCTTTGCTAAGTGAAATAATATAGCAACATAAAGATGTTAATCTCACATTCGCAGTTCAATGAAGTGCTTCTGTCTAACGTCTCACCAGATTAAACATGAGGTTCTGAATCTAAATGACTTTCTTTTGGATGTTCTTTGGATAGAGAAGTAGAAAAGTTTTGGAGCTAACTGAGTGAACTAACTTCATCAAGCCATGCGAAGATCTTTAGCATCTTTTAAAATCTCAGACCATCGGATCATTTCCCCGAGGCCAGTTCTTACACTGAATTTTCCAAAAACTGATCACCTATTTGGCAATGACAATAACCAGGGCTATCCGAATGTCAATTCTATCAGCTCCTGCGCGAATCTTTACAGTCAAGCAACAAGTGCCTCAATCCCAAACTAATCCCCACGATATGCTAAAGAATGAAAATGTATCCTCATTACCTGATTCAACGAATTGCAGTTTTCTTAATCATCAATACACTTTAATTTTTCAAGCACATAATATATGAATACACAATAATTTTCTTACTTTTATGTGGTCATCTTGTAACTAGTCTTCATAATCAGTTTTAAATTGCTTGTATTCTGTTTTATTTCTTCACTTTTTCATGCCCTTTACTTGTAATTCCTCCAATTTGTTACCAGTTTCATTTCTTCATTGTTGATGCTTCAACTATTTTATTGCAGGTCAATTATACAACACACCAAGTCAGATCTGAAGAACGATAAACATGCCAGCAGCCAACACATTAACATACTCACATGGAAGGCATCCTGCATTGGCCACCCGCCCCGTAATCTAGATATATCTTTTGTGGCTATGTCCCTTCTTGCAGCAACTAAAACTTCATTGAAAACAACTCTTGAACTTGTGTTCTCGGCAAGGGAACATATCTTCTCATAGTTAAAGAAAAGATTGATGACAACAACACACTATAACACTACAAAAGGCAATCAAGGAGTCCGCGACATAGAGCAGTGGTTAATAAGAGAACAGGAAAACATTGTTAATCTAGCCATAATGTGTAAAAAAAGTAAATATATTCTGCTTCACTGAAAGAAACTGCAGCAAAGATACAGCACCAAGAGCTTCCTGCCGTAAATACTTCTCCTTCACATGAATTACCGCAGAGAGCAGTGATTGTGTTGTTCTGTCAAGAATAAAAATATAAAACAAAGTTGAACAGATATCTTGTCAATCGTCGAAGAAAAGTTGAATAACCAATTCATTCAGTATCAACGCTAGTTTGAGATAGATATTGCAGAAAATACCTTGCAATATCTGTCTCATTCAGCTCATTGCCTCTCTCTGTAACAAACTCGTTAACTGCTTGGATTGCACCTTCTGCAGATTGCTTGATCTTGTCACATATAGCACCTGAGCAACCATGCAGAGCTGCAGCAAGCTGTACATAATGGAATAACATGAGGCTGCAGAGAATGCGTAACTGGACAACATTTTATAACTAGTTAAATGGTACCTCATCCTTTGTCAGCAAGATGCAAACAGATGAAACAACCCTGTTAAACACCTCTGATGGATCAATCGAAGCATCCTGAAAAGATGAATTCGTGTCAGAAGCAAAAGAAAGTAGAAATACTAAGGTATCACAGAGCGTGCTCATTAACTAATAAGGTATCACAATGATCTCTCCTTTTACTATTATTCAAGCAAGCAAATATTTCTAAAGAAAGGAAAGGGAATGAAGGAAGCATTCAGGAAAACTCACACTACGTAGGATAGCCATAACATCTTCAAGGGAAGACAAAGCACTATAGGATAACTCAATGTCATTGCTAGCACTAGAGTTTACCGGCCTTGGAAGTGATAGAGATATACTGAAATACAGATGAAGGATCTGCCAGGAGAAAACCATCAGAATCTGTTAGATGCAAGAAATGAAGAAAGGGGGGAGGGGATTCTGCGGGCCAATCACATAAGCCAACTTAAATTCATTGGTACTTATTGACGCTTGCCTGAACAGAAACTTTTCGAACTTCAGAATTTGTATCTACACACCGCGGAAGATATATCATTGTACGATCTCCCAAGCGCAAAGCGTCACGGCTTGGTAAAGCAAATGCAGCTGGTATCAAGGAAAACGTATCAGGTCAGTACAAAAAAAACTAGCATGAAACCTATGAAAACAAAAAGCACTTACAAGGCAAATTCGATAAGGTGGGATGCAGGTCAGATTTCTCTCGGTGAGTACAAGTTCCTCGACAGCCTAGTGCACAGTATCCACTGGTACAGATCATCCGAAACTTGAGAAGTAGCTCATTAGCTGCAAGACAACCTCTTTTCCTTTGGTAGTCCAATGAAGAGGAAACATACTGATCGACCTTCCGCAATATGTGCAATAATTGCTCTGCTCGACTTCTTCCATCCTCTCCACTAATTATGAGAAAGCAACAGAAACATCACTTAAGGAAAACAATCATAACATATGGCCTGTGGTTTACTTGACTGCAATCAATGCATACATTTATTATGATTAAGTACATTGTGCCTAATCAAATGGAATCGTAGGCTCATAAAGTACTGTTGCCAAGTCTATATATCGAGGATATGTGTGTATGTGCCCACATGCATGTTCTTGTCTTTGGCAGAGTCAAAGAAATAGATTTATGTACAATGTGCATGGTTCACTTTGTGTGCCTTAGATTTAATCCCGCAATTTTTTATTTGTTAATGCATTGGCTAAATTAGATTTTAAAGTCATTTCATCACTTTGTGATGTTCCCGTAAGAAGAGCACTTCCTTGGGTTAATTGCATTATAGCTAGTTTTGAAAATTGAATATGAAACATAAATGAGTCTGATTATCTTGAATAACAGTTAAAGAGATTTTTTCCAAGTAATACACTTCATGCTACGCATTAAGAATATAGCTTAAGTCACATATAAAATAGAGACAAGTTAACCAGAGAGGGGAATACCTTGTAATAAGTATTGTACATAAAAGAGTAATCAGGTTGCTAATAAGCGGGTCAATAACATCAGCAGGCTCATTCGGGAAACCAAAAAATCCAATAGTGGCCTGCAAAGTGAAAAAATGTGTTAAGAGGACAGACAAATCAAGACCGACTCACTGATGAAGAAGATCAACACAATCACCTTCATAACAAGGTTTCTTGTTTCAACAGTCAATTTTGGCTCTACAGAAACCAGAGTAGTGCAGGCACTTAAAGCAAGCGACTGCAACCCAAAAAAGAAAAAACAATTTCAAAAAACAAGAGGAAAATAGAGTAATTTAGAACAGAAAAGTGATGTAATCCTGATAAAGATAAGTGAAATGCATTGAGCAGGGAAATAATTGCCAATACACAAACCTGAGTACGCAGATGCTCAATGTTGGATTCAGAAAATCCATCTTCCTCATCTCTGCCCATTAATGTTAATATATAGTCAAGTAACAGGTCTCTTCTTTTCAGCGGGAATGATATACCACTTTCAGATGCATTTATAACTGCCTGACCTAAAGCACAATGATAGACATGAAACCCATGTAGTTTAATCAACAGCACCCCCACTTTTTACTTGCATCAAATATGTGAAAATGGTTGTAGCCACAACGGTAATAGCAGCAACAACTACGCTTTAATCCCAAACTAGCCGGGAGTAAGATATTATTGCTCTGTTGACCAAATTATGAAAGCACATCACAGGTAAACTGATAAAATCTGCAAAGCAATGTGAAATGCAAAAGAATCATGAGAGGAGGGAAAAATGCCACTGCACATTTTTTTTTGGATAACCGTGGTGTCCGGGCCAGCTTGCACGCACCTCGACTAATTTCACGGGATACCTGCCACATCCCACCAGCAACAGGTACCAGGTAACTCTGTCTACCAACGCTTAAAACAGATGGGAAGAAATCACCTAGTGTCTATGCCACTGCACTAGCATTTCACTTCCTTGAGTAAGATCCCAAGATCTTTACCAACAAAAGAAGGAAAGTTCTCAAATGTTATAAATGTGACAGAACGTCTACAACAACAACAATGCCTTGGTCTCAAACAAGTTGGCATCGGTCATGGGCCAAGTTTCTCCATTTAAATTCATCTCAGGCCAACATTATACACAAGATAAATATAAATAGAAAGCAATAAAAGTTCATATCGGCAAAAAAAAAAAAATAGGACTAAAAAAACCTCCTAGAAAGCATAAGAGATAAAAGTAAATGTACTAACATGAACATCCCTAGCTAATTTGTATCGCCTAAACTTTAGAACTTCTTCTGATTGTTAAATCTATATTTTACAATTTCTTGTTCTGTAGAATTAATTGAAAGTGAAGAAGATGAAATCTATGATTACAGGATTCAAAACATTGTTACATATTTCAACTCTCAACACTTTTGGCACAAATTTATTTTAATATAATACCCAATGCAAGGTAAGGCTGCGTACAATACACCCTTGTGGTGGGGCCCTTCCCCGGACCCTGCGCATAGTGGGAGCTTTAGTGCACCGGGCTGCCCTTTTTTTACCCAATGTTATCAAAATTTTGTACAAGATGACCCAGTCTTTTGTCGCTGTTCCAAGTTTTACAACCACATGCATTGAACGCAAGCTAGTATATATAAGAAACTCAAAAGCTGCAGATATGGAAACATCTTCCATACTGGCGGTAAATTACTATAATACAAACCTAATAAATCAATCGCTGTGATGACGGCCTGCTTTGCTGTAGGGTGGCGTACATGAAGAAGTCGTGACAGCATATGGGTCCCCTGTAAGAAATACAGCAGCCATATAGTTCAGACAATTAAATTCCAGCAGCCGATTGTACAATGCGCTAAATAATAAACTTCGATAAAATTAATTACTTTATCAAAAAATGAACTTAAGGAAACACTGGCACCTATTGACAAGAATAAGGCTTTGTAGTATATAGAACCTAAAAGAAAATTCACATTCTGATAAAGGATGAAAATAGAGGACTTTGTGTAACGATAATATTACATACCACTAGTGCATCTATTCTGGCTTCAATAACAGTTGAGGGAGCATATTTTGCAGCATATCCATACATCAGCGCCAGAGCAGCATGGATATCATCAGATTCTTCCATTTTAGCTTTATCCGAGAAAAATGATAGAAATCTGCAACAGCCAAATCTTCTCATACTCTAGACATGACACCGAGAAAATAAGAATTATAGTACGTAGTTGCCACAAGCTCTTTTATGTCGAAGTGACTGTTACTATCTATTGCTACCAAATTCACACTAAACAAGTTGTTAAGACTATTGCATGACACAGCAGGACCTGTTCCAACTTAGATTTAGATGGACATGTCAGTTCATTTATTTTGATTTCATAGCTATGAACCATGAAACTTGAAGAATGTGGCAGACATCATGAACCAGTTTCAACTAAGAATACGTAGATCAGCATTAGGTGGAATCAAGCGTTTATTGATCCTACTTTTGCAAGGGAATTTCGTTATATAGCATGTGAAATAAAAGCAAACATAAAACAATCAAATAAGTATAACAGCACATAATGGATCGCCAAACAACAATTGTCATATGCAACAATGTTTTAGTTGAAGTTATTAGTTAAAACTTTCGTATCATTAGTAACTTTGCTGATTGGACTGAGACAACTCATACTTAAGTCCCATAAGATCAATTAGATCTTCTCACAAACTATGCCCACACAGTTAGAAAGTTCAAAATGATAAAGGTTACGAAATTCAGTCGATGTAGTTTATTTGGAGGAAGAGAAATAAGAGGGCTTTTAAAGGGGTGGAAATGAGTTTTGGGCAGTTGAGTAGTAGTCTTCGAGCCCTTATTTATTTTTGGTGTAGTTCCGGGATGAGAAGGGGAGCCTTGGAGTAACTAGTAAAGTTGGTAAAGTTGTTGCCATGTGACCACGAGGTCACGGGTTCAAGCCTTGGAAACAGCCTCTGACAGAAATGCAAGGTAAGGTTGCGTACGATAAACCCTTGTGGTGGGGCCCTTCCCCGGACACCGCGCATAGCGGTAGCTTTAGTGCACCGGACTGCCCTTTTTGCCATGTAGTTCCGGGATACATAGTGGATTGGGTGTCTTTAATAGAGAACCATGTCATTAGAAGGTTTTTTATTCTTTGGTGTACTTCTACTCGGCCGATTTTGACCTAGTGAATAATGAAATTGTCTACCTGATTTAAAAAAAAAATTACAAAATTCCAGCCTTCAAGTATTCAGTTACCAAGTCTAAAGTACTACTTATTGACAAGGAATTTCCCAACCAGAATTAAGAAAATAATTACTTCATCAGAACTACCAAGTCCGAAGAAGCTTCAGATGACAAGAGGAATAGGATGCAAGGAACTAAATTCATTCCTGGCTCAGACATCACCTTTGAAAGAAACTTTGCCCAACATTGTCCAAGATGTTTTTCAGCTTATCGAGAACTGTGTCTAGGTGTGATGCAGCCACCTAAGCAACATTGATTCAGCACACTGTAAACCAAATTTGCAAACTAGGAAAACCAACAACCCAGTTTCAAATTAATTACCAATCCCATGGCTTTTGCTAAACCAAGTCGATTCGTTGGAATCGTAATATTGGCTTGTTTATACATTAGATCAATCTTAGCGCGAACATAAGCTCTGGCATGAACCTTCTGCAGCAAAATTCCAAGACATCTGACAAGAAATGACAAGGTTTCAAGAAAATCCTTCACAGTATTAAAAGAATTTGCAGTTCCCGGTGCATTTATCAAATTGAAGGTAACTGACATTACCGATGAAGCAATGCAGCGTGCTCGTCATCAGGTTTATAAAGCTCATAATGCTTTTCAAATGCATTTCCAAGTGATATAACCCAGTCAACATCCTGAATTACATCCAAAGACTCTGCAATAAACTGTCAATAGATGAATTTAGGTCCAGCACGTGTTAAAGTAGGGTGGAACTTCATGTCGGTAAAAGTTAAACACGATCACCGTCTTAGTACGGATTATTAATGAAATTACCCCTTTTGTGGCTCCAAATTAGTTAAGAGATGAGATGCATTCAAAGAATTTCTTGTAGAATAGCAGAGAAGTAATTGTTTCCAAAGAACGACATGCTTTAAGAGATTGAGAAATGTTTATTGTTCTAAGTAGTGAAAAATATTCATTGCTCTTATTACTTCAGTCACGCTTTTTCTCAGTGGCAATGTCATCTTTTATATAAGAAAACATATTTTCAAGGATCAAAAGATACCCTACACATGATCTGTGTAAAGGGCAGCTCGGTGCACTAAAGCTCAAGGGCTGGACCATATAATCCGTGTAGTCTTGAATAATAAATCGATCACAAAGAACAAGGGAACAAATTTCAATGTTTCAAACATGGGGATAAAGTTACTAGTCTTACATTGATGATCATGTCATCCCAAGACTCCTGATATGATGGATCCTGCTTTAAGTCTTCCGTATCACTGACGTACGCCTTCATCTTCGGAATCTAGAGCTTAGCAAACAAGATAATCCATTAAGACACACAGAAAAATTGTCTCCGTATTACATACAAAAGCAAAGTATCCAATATTTCTTTGGAATAAACAAAATTTCCATCCTATGTCGGTCCCCTGATATTCTAGAGTTCAGATATGCATTTTAAATCTCCCAAATATAGTTTTTCTTCATTATTTTGCTACCTTCCCTTTGCAAAGGCTCTAACCCTCTAGCAGCTTCCCGCTATATCTTTCCCCTCCCATGCACCCATGTTGCACCTTTACCTAAACACTCAGTACTGTTGTCTACTACCCCTCTACTGGCTGTTTTACTCGCGCCTATTCCTTCTCATGTCCATGAAGAGTTTATAAGAGTTGTAAGAGGTGGAGGGCAGTGCTATTTGATGGTGGATAGGAGCTCAGAAGAAGAAAGAAGTGACCGAGTGGAATAGGCAAAGGTGAAGTGAGCAAGGAAGGACTTGCGTAAAATGCTCTCAATTTCTGCTAATATAACAGAGAAAATAAGTCAAAGGATGAATCCTAAAAAGAACATAATCGCAAGATATCAGTTGGGAACTTCAAAGATCTGGTCTGATCTAGTACAACCAATAGTTCAGTCTTGGGAGGGGTAGACAGACTTGAAAAAGAGATAACTAAGTCACAATGTGGTAGCAGTAAGTTCAATAATAAAGTGTTACTTTTATAAGTTCCAATATGAATACAATCAAACCATGGAACATATAGGAAAACACTAAAACCCATAATTCAGCTTGAAAAATCACTAAGCACCTCAATAATGTAGCTGACAGCTATTGAAATGAGATAGAAATAATTCAATTCTAGCTAATTAGTAGAATAACTAGGCCTTTGATGTCAATCTTCAATTGTCTGGTTGTTTATATAGTGAATAATTTCAATGCATAAACGACTAAGAGAATTGCAAAATTATGTAAAAGCTCGTTAACATATTGCATATATGTTATACCTCATCTTGCCAAAACATGTTAATGTTCTTTGGAAAGAGTGGTGCCAGATAACATAAGACCTGCAAAAGAAAAGGGAAACGATTGGCAAAATGATAAAATAAACTATCCTTTCTAATAAACTGATGCAGAAAAGGGAGGAACATCACACTGTCGGAATAAAATGAAGGTCAGTATTACTTGGGTATTAACAGCAGAGGGAGACAAATAAAAGACTACATCCAGATGGTCTAAGAATCCATGACATAATAGCAGGATGAATTTAGAGAAGGGCATAAAGAAGTCATAGTAACTATTCCGGATGCTGAAGACTGCTATCTTGTAGAAGTCTTCTCCCCTACCTGCCTTGCATCCTGTGCATTTTCTGGAGAAATTTAAAGGGCAGCCTGGTGCACTAAGCTCCGGCTGTGCGGGGTTCGGGGAAGGGCCAGACCACAAGGATGAAACTATATAATGTTTCTACAATGCCTTATATGTGATGACAGAAGATAAAGTGGGGGGCGGGGAGGGGATCTCTAGAAGGAAAAGATATTTATGAGATCCACCTAGAGAATTCATAATATAACCCCCTCATGTAGGATGCTTCAAGAACCTATAAAATTATCATAAAAACATAGTGCCTGAATAACATTAGTCTACTTTGACTCTCTCAAGCAGTTCATTGTACCTAAGACTACCTACTTTGGCATCTAAATCACAATGTTACCCAAATGTAAGTGTCCTACCTTTCAGAACGCCCAATACATACCACATCTCACTTACTCTATTCATTCCAGAAACTACAAGAATTTCTTTTAGAGGAGCATAGATGAGAAAATGCAGGTACATACAAATTTCATCTTGATGTTGACAATACAGCACATCAGGGAAAAGGTTCAAAAGTTCAGGATAAAGCACATTCAACATGCAGATAAGTATACTCCGTCTTAACAGCTTAAGCTTTTAAATGAAATGGTTATACACTTCAACAATTATTATAGTCAAAACGCTAGACACAAGGACTTACGGTTAGAATATGGGTTGCCAACTGCTCCCTAGCCAGAGGATTATGGAGAAGAACAACCAGGCGTGCAAAAAGCTCCTGAAACACCAAAAATGAGGCAAAATAGCTGTGCATGCATTTCTTAATCAAGATGAAAATATATAATTTCTTCGCTGCTCAGTAAAACTAAAGTTGATTACCTCAGGATGAGGAAGATCGGCACGAGCTTTACATTCCAAAGCAACTCCACCACTTTGAGAGGATCTACGCCTGCACAATTCTGATATGCATTTGCAGACCTGCAAAGACGGCAATTATGGTATAAGAAGTAGATGTGAAACCCATTATCGATAGCAGATAGAACATGCAAGCCTGACATAAAGAGAGGAAAGATTGCAACAGGTAGTGAACCTTGTCAAAAAAGGAAGGCAAAAAAGAGACAAACATATCATACCGTGGCAACTGCACCGGTGTAAACTCGTGGAATGATCATCTTTAACAAAAATGGCCATAAAACATGCTGTATTCCGCACAAATGAATTCAGTTAGTTCCATAAATGATAATAAGCATAAAAAGGAGGGGGTGGAGGGGGAATAAATAATGAAAAATCTTTTCACACAGAGTACGAAACTGAAATGTCTTAAAGGGAGAAGTACTCTCATACCTCCATCTCAGGGACAGTAACAGTTATTAGAAGAAGACCCTTTTCACAGATTGCCCTCAATTCTGACAGTGTAGCAGCATCCATTTTCATCTGAGAGAATTCAAGCATCTTATAATTACGCATATAAGAAATGGCATTCTGATAGAAATTCTGACACACTAACTGAAACATATGCAGGAGTCAAGGTTGAAGTTCCCAAGAGATTGGGGAATGAACCACCACTTCATCTAACCACAAAATCAATGATGGGAACCATCTCTCCCCTCCCTCCCCAAAAGCCAAGAGCAGCACTCCTTTTATCACACGTGAAGAGAAGGGCAAGCAACTCAACACAGCCATGAATATGAGATGAAATTGGTGACAAAAATATTGAAACAAAGGCAACACACCACCCACTGCAAGTTCCCGATTATTTTACAAGAGATGCATACCTCCACTTTCTTGTACACAAAAGGGTAATAACCACCGGTTGACGAGTTCGATTCCCTGGATCTCTCAGTATCATCTCTCTGCAGACCAAACATTGCAGAGTGGCGAACAAGATATTCAATGAACAACTCCCCAGAAGGACCAACCAAGTAACAGTGGGAAGCCATAACCACAATTAGCTGCATAGGAAGCAACAACAATCACATAGAATCTAGAAGCAGAGTAAGGTTTTGCATAACTTGGTCACTACAGGCAAACTTTCAACAACTAAATACCTCAGCAAGGGCCTTACAGACCCCTAAATTAGGCTCATCCAATAACAGCTTCACAACTTCAATTAGTAAAGGCCTCTTACTATGCCAAGCTACAGACAACCTATAAAAGTAGTCGATGACAGTCACATGAAGAAAGAGAACATAAACATAACATTAACAAAGTAAGGTGGAAAAAATAACCTGGGTAGTAAATGCTTTAATACACTAAGTGCACCAACTGCCAGTGGTTCTTCTTTCAACTTGCATTTCTGACAGCAGCAAAGAGCAAATACACAACATTCAGTGGAACAATTTTACCGTGTAAATAATCAAGTCTCACAACTAAGTGCGCCATTTCGTAGTTTTTTAAAGAAAGGGTTGATTTCTGGAGTTCAAAAACAAAAGGAGGAAAATGAAAGAAGGCTGTTTTATTCGCAATTGAAAGCTTTTGGCTCCCTTCTAATTGCCTCCTTGACAGGTGATACACCAAGCAAAATATCACAAAGTTCTTGCATTTCAATGCACGAAGGAGAAAATACCCACATTGAGAAGGAAGACAAACAATTCCTCCGGGTACACCAGACCAACTGTTAGGAAACAATGCTGAACTTCATTATAAGTCTGCCATTCAAACAAAATCCAAAAGAACTATATATTAGTCAAATATAACATGCGAAGATAGATAGATGATAGAACAATTTTTGAGAGGAAGCAGATATTTGTAGCAGGGAAAAAGAACGTGCCGGTAATGTTAATATGCCCAATAACTTAGGGAAGAAGGAAAATCAACCCTATACCGCCTCAGAGAATCTACTAATTTAAAGAATGGATATTAGGGTGACCACTGCTGTTAGCCTCTCGATATTATAAAGCCTTTAGTATCTTTACCAGGACTGGCAGAAAGCTATCATTGCTTGCAACATAGCTCGTTTTAGATGTCTTTACCAGAACTCACAGAAAGCTTCTTCATTTTTAACAGGTAGTTTCTTACCACTTTAATATCAACAGAACTTCTTCCTTCGAAACTGAAGGAAAATAATAACAGTGATCTTCTTTAAGGGATAACACGTAAGTACCCAAACTATCTATATAGACATGTGGATGAACAAACTAAGGCGACATGCAACCTGGGAGTGGAAGGAGTATCATCAGACATTTTTAGTGTAAGATCTCTCTACCATGCTCTAATGAAGAGAGAATCCAAAGGCTACCTGTGCATAATGGCACAGAAAAAGTTGCCTTTCCTTAGTGGCCAGCTGCTAGCAGTGCGATTCTTACTCCTAAATTTTAGGAAGAGAGGAAATATATGTTTGCTGGTGCTTCAAGCATAATCTGGATAAGGGATCATACAGGTCGCACATCTAGGCTTGTACTAGTCTTTCTTCAAAATTTTCGTATCTAGTCTGATGTGTGTTAACCGGCAGATGCTGACAAGCAGTGTGATCTCCTTAGAAGTTGGAAAGGAAGAGCCAGGAGGCCAATCAGTTAAGGTTACAGAGGATCCTTCCATGTGCCATTTTTTGGACAATAGGGCAAGATGCAGCAGAAGAGCTATTTGAGGATGAAAATTCATCGGTACCCACTATAACATTTTGTTTTCTCTTGAATGTTTTGAAGTGCGCAGAAAATCTCTGTGTAGAAAGATTGAATAGGACTCCTAGAATCTAACGTATTTATGTAAGCTTGTAAACCCATGTGTTTCTCATGGGTTAATCTAACTATTGAAACAAAAACAACCTAAGGCCCCAAATACAGAACTTGAACCTGAACAGCTTCCAAGCATGGTTATCAAGGAAATGCACTCTTAAAGGAAATAGAAAAATAAATCAATAAACAAGACCTTCAGCCCAGCTGAGAAATTCAAATGCTCTTTTTTGTCACTGCTTCTACAAACCACAGGAAGAAGAGTTGACAATATGACAGTAAGGTCCTGCACACAGCAAAGAAAGTTAGATACTTATCAAAACCTGAATGATGCTATAAATTCAACATGGTAGCATTTAAATGATTGCAATAAGTTACAAGCGGCATCTGTCCCCAGGGTCAGCTCAATTGGCAAAGGTTGAAAGACTTGTCTCTTTGGTCACAAGTTTGACTTTTGCGCCAAGCAAACTAAGTCCAGTATTCAAGGGGGAGGAATAGCAGGTGGACCAATCATCCCCAAGTTTAAAAGTTGCAGTTGGCGCAATGGATGGGCTTTAGACAGATTTTTGATCATCGAAAAAATTACAAGTGGCATCCCAACAGAAGTACAATTTGAGGCAATACCATATGTAGAAGAACCTAGAATAGACCATCAAGTTACCATTGCTAAAGTGAGTAGTTTTAACAAAACTGTTTGGTCAGAGGACCATATAAAGAATATTTGTCTGCACTTTGTCAAAGAAATACGCCTTGGACTGAAGTCTTATTCCTGTTTCTTCGAGACTTCCTTCAATTTTTTATTTTTTTTTAAATGATGGTGTTCAGACCATCTAGGACACACCTAGACTCTTCCACCGAGAACCTTCTATCTCCCACCAACACAGGTACACATAACTCTGACCGTAAGTCTCAGGGGAATGGAAAGAAATCTGTCTCCTCTAGGATTTCAACCCTAGCCTCCAAGGTTCCCTTCGAAGAGGTAAATGCCTAAAGGGTGAGTAAGGTGTTTAACAATCTATGTTGCATTGACTTGGTTACTAAACATCGCTATATTTTTCGGTAAGTCAAATTTTAGCAATCATCAATACTAGGGCCATGGCCTAAAGTTCCTCCAAAGGAGTTCAGGAGTTCCGAGTAACATGGTTATCTTGTGTATATCATTCATTTGCAGCAAAAAGCTACAAACGCTTATATGTAAAAGTACACATATATGTTAATTCCGTTTTTCCAAACAACCACCAAAAATACTAATTCCGTTTTTCCAAACAACCACCAAAAATACATGCAGACGTGTTCTAGATCAACCTACTCTGCTTGTCTATCCTCCTTCCTGACCAGCTTCAGAATGCTTCCATAATCCATTATAGTGCTAGGTCTCACCCAGTTTGACAACAGAAGTACATCTCTACGCTTCAAAGTAACATATATACTTTGACCTTCTTCAACATGGCCATGTATATTTTGATATATCCAGATATAATATAAATATCCACATACTGCCGCTTTGACCCAAGTTGCTCAAGAGAGAAGAGTTTGGAACTGAACAGGAAACTAGTGATGATGAGGGATCGCCACTACGTTCATCAGAATTTAAAGGATGACTCTTTCAACAAATTTGACCACCCTTTATACGCAAGAAAGAAGGGAAATGGGGAAATTCCCAGGTTGGACCAGAATTGGATGTTACATGCCATTGGAATAAGAGATATAACAGGAAGTAACATGAACTGCTGTCGCGCGAAGTAAAGTGCTGCTAAAGCAAACAATTGACCGTGTATGACGGTCCAACTAGTGACCGTCTTTTTTTTTGGCTTTTTATAGAGTAAGATTTTATTGTTGTACAGTACTAAGGCAGAACTATCGGAAATTGAAAGAAGCATCTGTTGCGGGGGTATACTATTAACCACGATTCATGACCAGTCACAATGACTACCAAGATTGATGCTACCAATAACTGATTCCAATTTCTCATACCAAAACAAGACAAGTAATCACTAGAAATTAGAAGTAATAGTAGAAACTGGCCACCAAAAATTTATCCAAAAAAGAAAAGGAGAAGTATTTTCTTTTTGACGAAGAAAGATGTTATATTAGCAAGACATCGAGTGGTGCAGACTAGCTACATACGAGAGTCATGGTTAACTCCTGAGGACAAAACTCCTTTTCTAGGTCAGGGAGTTAACCAGAAAGCAACATGACATGTGTTTCCTACCTCAAAATCAAGTAACGGTGGACCATATTCCGAGAGTAATGAGGCGTTTAATAGATTATGGAGGCTACAAGTGGCCACAAAGGCCACATCATCTTGATCCCTCTTGTACCTGAAAATCAAAAGCTTTTATTGTTACAAAGTCCACAATGCCCAAGCAGATGCAACAAAGAATTTCTGCCACTGAAAGAGTATCACTAGCATTTCTAAGTTTTTAAAAAAAAGGAAGTAGCACAATCAAGGAGATAGTCATTTGACATCAGAGGTATTCATGTCATTTGAAACTATATATTTTCTAGAAACATAACAGTCCAGTGTATGTCTTACAGTTCCAATATAGTTGGAATAAGTCGTGGCAAAGCTGCCTTCAGCTGTGTTCTGGTAATAAGACCAACCATCTGTCCTAATGCTTCCACTGAAGATAAGCGAACCTGAGAACATAATATGTCAGGAAACAAAACCTCCTCTCCCCTTCTATTCAAAATGAGCAATAAACGTAATGAAACGGAAGGAAATTAAGAAGAGTGTAATTTCTTGAATATATTAATAGCTGAAAGCAGCTATATATTACTTGCTGACTCAAAGCACCCTTATCTATCATCAATTCAACTAGTTTCAATGTGATTTTACAGTAAGTCTTGTACGAAAGCAGGAAAGGAAGGACAATGAAAGTATAGACTACCATCAAGCAAGCTGCCTCGAATATCCACCATGACCACTGTGCATCTGCAGCACACGGTGAAAATGGCCACTCACAAGTTAACTTGTTATGTCACCTTATCAAGAAAAGATCTTTACACCCAGGGAAAATGTTTTCCCCTTCCCCATCACTTACACCCATTCTCCCTCAGCTTCATCCTCTTCTCCCTCATTTCTTCTTTTATCTCAGAAACCACACTGTTCTCTTTATCTTCTTTCTTCCACCTCTACTTCTTACTCTCCCTCTTGCCATCACCATTATCACACTTGCTCTCCTAGATCTCTATTTAATGTTTGTATGCAACTTTATGATTTTATCCTCAAACCATCATGGGAACCCCTAAGAATTACCCGCACCGAAGAGATTTCCCACCCACTCAATCCGTTAACCATTTCTACTTATGTGTGACTTCCAGATGTTGACTACTCTCCACTGTCCCTTATCCCCCAATCTTTCTAAGCATTCTTCACCTTGGTCCTCCTCTCCCTCTTCTTCTAAGCATTCTCGCATTCCAGAACTGCCACCAATACCTCAATGAGGTGACTTCTAAGACCACCTTTCTCCCCTTAATTCTCATTACCAATGTCATACGGGCTACCTTGATTCAAATTGGAAGGAAAAGTGTAAATTTGAGAGACAGTATTTACTTTTTGACATTGTTACTCTCTTTTTTTTTGGTCGTTGCAAATATTTAGCACCAAGCTTTCAGTCAAATTCAAGGATCAATGTATCTAAATTCATGTGTATGCATAACTATCTAATGGGAAATTCACCCAAGATTCAAGAATGCTTGTAGTTTCCTTGAACAAAAGCAATTGACCTCAATCAAAGGTACTCCACAATGTAAGCAAAGTTGATCATAACACTTGATCGACCACCAGAAGTAAACATGGTTAGACTTGTAAGAAGTAAAACATGAAAAAATATGGATGATGACAGTTAACTACATATAAAGACAACATGTTTAACATTGTTCTAAAAAGAACTGATTAGGCAAACCTTCAGATCTCGTGAAATTGCCCAAACTCGCAATAATAGTTCAAATGCAGAATTCAAGAAAAACCTGCACAGTCAGTACATTCATATTACCATGAGCAACTGAATGAAAATCCTTGGAGAAAATCAAAATCAGCCAGAAGCACATTGGTCTCACATGATATCAGAATCTATAACTGAAGACAGAGGAAAGTCTACACTGCACTGCCAGAAAGCTTGGCACCAACATTTGAATGCTGGAAAAAAATAAAAACATAAGTCCCTATAATGAAAACAATGGAAACACTTGCGCAATGAAGTGAACATAAATTTAGAACAAGTTTTCTCCTGGATAAATGACTCCGAGATTTGTAATGACTCCTTTTTATCAATCATGTGCGCTGATATGAACTTTGCAATGACTAGAAGCTTCACTTCTACCAGAATTTCAAATGTATGAAAGAAAAATGCTCATTGCTTTTACTCCTAGATTAACTTCACAATCATCACAAAATGTACTAGATAGTGCAATTTCACAGCTCAAACTACTGGCTTAGAGGTCATCACCTTGGACCTAAAAATTGGTATTAGAGCAGGTAACTAGTTCGACTCCCGTTTCATGCATCCAGGCTGTTATTGGGCAATGAAAAAAAAATTGCATCCTCATAAAAAAGGAAGCAACAAAAAAATGACAAAAAATGCCTGAAAACACAGTAAAGAACATCCTTGAACAGATAAATTCCCAGGAGAACACTCTCCTCAATGTTAGCTTCACATGTCACCTATTCCTACACGAAACAATTTTCTATAGATTTTCCTCGCTAGCACCCTCCTAAATTTTGTAGCCTCCTCTACATAAAATCAAAAGAAACCAAAAGAACCCGGCGATCCCCTTAATTGCACATAACTTGTATGTGCCACCCAATTAAAAGGATGGCTATTATGCCCTTTTGCAACGAAGCCTAAGAGCCATCTTAAACTCCAGTTTCACGCCCTTCCCCGTTTTTTATCCTAATAGCCTAATCCATCCTAGGCTTTACCACCTCAGAGCACATAGGTGGTATCTCATGGATATCAGAATCTGAGACAATGGCCATTAGGAAAATGTAATCAGGAAAAAATTAAAGAGAAGACAACTTTCTCTCCCTCCCATCAGTACCCCATCAGCCCATACTGTCTCTTTTCTTCAAGAATAGTCAACCAAGAAAATTTTAGCAGCTTCTATGACAATAATAACAGATTCTAAGAAATTTGTGCAATTTACATAAAAATAATTTTCAACCGAAGTATTCCCGACTGAAAATTCAAAAGTCCCAGCTTCCAATAGCAAATGCTCCTACTTCTTCTGTTAGGAGAATGACGTGCTAATTTAGAGCAAGAGAAAGCTTTTCTTTGACATGTTAGATCATAAAAAGTTTTGGGTCTTTACCATTTGCAAAAATTGGCCGGTGGATGTCCCTTACATTTCCAAGAATGGGCACCACTCGTGCCAGTACACCCTTAAGGTGAGGAGTAAACTGCAAAGCTTCAAATATCATAGATGTAGATCAGATAAGTAACTTATGTCATAATTTTAAAGCAACCCACAAAGTATTTGCAAACAAATCGAAAACGAACCATCAGATGATGCAAAATCTGCAAGAATTTGAACCATGGCTGGAAGAGCTGAATTTGCCCCTGAGAGATGGAGGAATATTTCTTCCATCATCTGCCACAGACAACTGACGAATTAAACTAGATAAAAAACTTCAGAATATCAAAAAACAAGAAGAAAGAAAGAGTGTTGGACATACAATTATTTGGAAGAAAACTGTGCAACAAAGAGTAAACATAGTACAAAAAGAGGTAAAGTGCCAGGTCCTTTGTACTTTTCTGGGTGAAACAAGTAAGTTTATCAACAAAAAGAAGCACTTTTCTATGAGATATAATGTTTAGGATTACGACAGAACGTACAACCTATGATAAATAATCCAGTGATGAGAAGAATAAAACATTCCCAGCAGAAAATAACGTCTATCACATAAGACTACTCACAGGGGAATGCATAAACAAATGAAAGATGGATTATTTATTATTGCCTAAGGTAATGCACCAGCTAGAAAGGAACATAATGCACCAGCTAGAAAGGAACTTCATAATGCACCAGCTGGAAAGGAATTTCATATGGTCTCGTTGATTGTAAAGGTGTTCAATATATTCTAAGTTCTAACTAACATAAAGGAACAAACATGCAAAAGTCCAATTCACTAACGACGATGACAACTTTTAGCTCTAGGAACTTGAGACTGTATAAGATGTGTAAAAATTGAAAAACTGTTTTGCTAATGAATTTTTATTGTGGTCACAGCCTCCCCTTCCAATCCATCTACTCAAAGTTAACCCATAATATCACTTTAAGAGCAAACTAGTTCAGCCATCAAATAAAGCCACTTTTTTTGTGGAGTCGCTACATCAATAGTCATCAATAACTTATCTGCAAAACCAACTGCCACCCATAAAGGTTCATGGAAAGCCAGGTTTTTTAGTCAGTAAAGAGTAAATTATTGATTTCCATCAAGACTTCTACATCATTAACTCAAGCCATGTTTCACCAAAAGGAAAATAAGGAGATACATCAATACTTTACTATAATAATGGATTCTTTTCTATTCTCAGAGATTCTTGCATTTCTTTCATTCCATGTCGACCACCATATAGTTGCAGGGTTAATTCCAAACTTTGATAAAATCTTTCTCCTGCCCGATTTTGTACCAGCGGTGTAGCAAATCAAGAGTACACCGGGGCATGATCCAAGTCCCAAAACGCTAAAGAGGTTCTTGGAAAACATGTAGCTATCCAAGTCATACACTTCCGCTCCATTTTCATTTAGAATGGTGCATCCCATCCCATATTTCCATCCAACGATAGTAGTGAGATCCATTTTCTTTATATAGGAGGTAAATTAAAACACCATAGATCCAGTTATGTCACTCGAGCTTGTGAAAGAAGTTGAACATAAAGTAAACGTTATATTAATAAAGTACCAAGCTGGTACATAAATAGTACACGAATAACCAACCTCTGAATAAAACTAAGTTACATGTTTCCTCCCAGCAAATACAAGAAATCCAGATGTTGATCCGTACTCTCTATTGAGTTACTTCTACACCAAAAAAAAAAAATTATGCAGATAATTGTTCTTTAACTCTAGAAACATGACTTACATTCCCTTCAAAATAAGCTTTATTTCTTTCTAGTCATATGGTCCATTGTCTTCCATATTTGTTTCATACTTCTTGACTTCATCTTGAGACTGTTTGCCTTTACCAGCTTTCGAATAAACATATGACTTTCAGAGGTATGACCCCGGAAACACCCGATATTTAGAAAGTACTCCCCACATTCTCCAGAGAAGCTGCAATGGAGTATTAAATGCTCCACGGTTCCCTGATCTTTTTCACAAGCATAACGCCTGTTAAATAAAGAAAGATCCCTTCTAAGCAAATTGTTTTGAGTTGAACATGCCTCCCTAGATGCAGTCCATCCGAAGCAAGCTGCCTTAACTGGAGGTTTAGTCTTCCAAATCACCTTCCGAGGCCAGTTTGGAATACTATGGTCAGCCTGTTGAAGTAGTAGAATGTAGCAATTCTTGACTGAAAATCTTCTGTCACTACTGTTGACTTAAATCAAATTATCCTCTTTATTCTGTTCAATTGACAATGATCCCAGTAGTTGAAGAAGTTGACAAAAGTTCCCCGGTTCCCAATCATTTAGGTTTCTCCTGAAGACTATCTGCCACCCTGAACTTGAATAGAATTCTGAGATGTATCCATCTTTCCTCGAAGGATACCTAAACAGATCTGGAAATCTGAACATTAAGTTTTCTTCTCCAATCCAAAACTCTGTTGAAAACATTATCCTGGACTGTTTCCAACCTCTAGTTTAGTGTGTTGTAGAAATTCATCCCACAATCCATAAATTCCCTTCCGAAACATCCTATCAAACACCTTAAATAAATGTATTTCTATAATCCCCTGTAGGCTGGTTTATACCCTACCAGAGACCTATCATGCTGCACACCTAGATTAGTATACAAAAGAGTGTCCCATCACTAACAGTTTCAGCTTTTAGATAACAGTTTGAACTTTAAGAAGAAGTGGTTTCACCACTCTCCGTGAAAGTGCAAAGAGGTACTAAGTTCGAGCTTCACCATCATCTGTCAGCACATATTTTCACACGTTCAGTTCAAGACAAGGAACCAGGTAGGAAAATGACGGGCCAAGTTGCAGATCTAACAAGAGGTCCCTCTCTTAACACTTTAAATTTTTAAATGGGGTGATGCACAAACCGAAATAGAGCTAATACAAAAGGCATTGAATAATTGAGGAGTTTTACAGCACCTTCTAGTAGTAAGACTGAAAATTCCTCAGCTTACTGCTTGCAAGCTATGACAAAACCAACTCTACCACAAGGCTCATAATTTCTCAAAGTATGACTTCGACATATACTAGTGACATTCATAGAAATAAGAAACAATGACGACGACAACAACCACCACAACAACATACTCAGTGTAACCCCACAAGTGGGATCTGGGGAGGGTAGTGAGTACACAGACCTTACACCTGCCTCTTAGAGATAGAGAGGTTGTTTCCAATAGACCCTCAACTTAAACAAAGCCTGCCAAATAGTTTGCAAACAAGGATACAGATATGGGAGCAATAATAACAACAAAACAATGCAAGATATGATAGAAAAACATGAATGATAAGATATAAGTTCATAAGACTAAATTCCCTCTTCTAAAATTTATTTCGCAAAGAAACAAAGAAGATAAGAATTAGAAAGCACAGATAACATTCCCTCAGCTAAAAGTCTACTTTTGTAAGAAAAAGGAAAAGCACACTCACCAGATCAGGCATATGTGAACCAATTGATACAAGTACACCAGCTGCAGCTCTTTGCCAGTCAGCATTAAGTTCCTATCATGAGATCGAACTAGCTGTTAGAGTGATATGAATACTACCAGCACTGCACGGGACCTAGAGGTAGTAAAACTGATACCCTGTATACAAATAACTAGGTACAACTCCCACATCAAACAACATGGACAAGGAACCGACTCCGAAACCAATCAGAATCATGATCAACAAAACCAATAAATCCACTATAAGGGAACAAGAAAGTAGTAGTGATGATCATTATAATTCCAGCCAAAATGATGGATCCACATTTGGTTAGTGAGGATGGTGACATAGCTCCTGCCCAAACTTTTAAATCAAATTGTAGCATACATTTTAGTAATATGCAGGGGTGTCCTTTACCTTGGTTGAGATCACCTCAGAAGTGGCAATTTTGGCCAACTTTGCAAGATAATTATTATCAACATCTCCCTTATCCAAAGCCTGAATTGCCACTGACATCACTTGAAACAAACCAGCTATATTTCCAAACCTCTGAAATCCATAAAACCCAAATTAAGAACACTACACTCTACCCAATTGTTCACAGACGATATAAAATGTAAACAATAAAGGGCAACCTAAGCTCCCGCTATGTGTGGGACCTATTGAACCCAGCCTTAACCTGCATTTCTGCAAGAGGCTGCTTCCACGGCTTGAAACCGTAACCTCCTAGTCACATGGAGGCAACTTTACCAGTAATGCCAAGACTCCACTTCATAAAAATATGTGTAATGAACAAACAAAACCAAAATCCAGAACAGTACCCGTCGTCCACCTCTTGATACTGTTAAGCAACAATCAAGAACCAAAAGTGGATTTCTGAAAAAAAAAAATAGAATAAACTTAACGTGGAGCAGAAAAAAAAAAACACTTCGAAACACATATATAGGGAACTTGGACATACATAAAAGTTATCTCCTTCAGAGCAGCCATTGATGCTTCTCGTACAATAGGTGAATCATCCGCCAATGAAGACACCAGAACTTGAACTGCCTCTATAATAGCACAATCCCAACAACCAAAAAGAACAAACAAATTAATCCAGACCAAAAAAGATTGAACTTTTAACTTGAATTGCCTCTATACAGCAAAGAACAAATAGAGCAATAGGCGCACAAAAACACCAGTTAAAACAGAAATCGAAGATCAAGGAACTACAAGCATAGTGCTACTAATACCGGTAAGAAGGGAGGTCCAAGAATGACCACCAAGCCTATCCCGCAGGGAAGTGAGAAAACGTTCAACTACCAACTAACCTTCCATCCTAATATGTGGCCTCCAAATTTTCCTATCTAATGCCATGTCCCCGGTACACCAAAAAGATTGAATTTTAATTTGAATTGCCTCAATATGGCACAACCCAAAAGAACAATAAATCAATCCAAAACCAAAAAGATTGAAGCTTTACTTAAAATGCCTCTATATTAGCACAACCCCAACAACCCAAAGGAACAAACAAATCAATCTAAAAATAAAAAGATTGAAATTTTAACTTGAAATGCCTCAATATAGCACAACCCCATCAACCCAAAAGTAAAAATAAGGCATAATACATAAACGTGCCTTTAACTTGGCCTCCGCTGACATTTATGCCCTCTTACTTTGGGTGTGCACGAGTAGACATTTAAACTTGTACAAAGATACAACAAGTAGACACATGTGTCCTGCATGGCTAATTTGCATCCTATGTCGTATCCCAAGTGAATTATGTCACAAAGGACGTGCGTGTCCACTTGTTCAAATTTAAGTGCCTACTTGTGCAAATCCAAAGTTGGAGGGCATCGATGCCAGCTATGGCCAAGTTAAGGGACACACTTATTTTTCATGACTATAAATAAATCAATCCATAACCAAATAAGATTGAATTTTTAACTTGAATTGCCTCAACAAAGCACAACCCCTACAATCCAAAAGTGAAAAGTAAGTAAATTAAATCCCAAAAGACTGAATCTTTAACTTGAATTGCCACAATATAGCACAACCCCATCAACCCAAAAGAACAAATAAGTAAATTAAATCCCAACAAGATTGAATTTTACTTAAAATGCACAACCCCATCAACCCAAAACGACAAATAAGCAAAACAAATCCCAAAAAGATTGAACTTTCAACTTAAACTACCTCTATAATAACACAACCCCATCAACCCAAAAGAAAAAATAAGTAAATTAAATCCCAACAAGATTGAATTTTACTTAAAATGCACAACCCCATCAACCCAAAACCCAAAACGACAAATAAGCAAAACAAATCCCAAAAACATTAAACTTTCAACTTAAACTACCTCTATAATAACACAACCCCATCAACCCAAAAGTAACAATAAGCAAATCAAAACTCAAAAAAGATTGAATCTTTAACTTAATTACCAACTTATATAGCACAACCCCATCAAACCCAAAACCAAAAAGATAGAATTTTTAACTTGCATTGCCTCGAATTTAGCACAACCCCATCAACCCAAAAGTAACAATAAATAAATCAAATCCCACAAAGATTGAATCTTTAACTTAACTTAGATATTTGTATATATGGAAAAGGGTGTTACCGGCGGCAGGAACAGAGTTGCCGGAGCTGGAAGACGCCATGAATTTAGGAGAATTTTGTACAAGAAAGAGAAAAAAGGTACAATGCCAATAAAGCAACAAAAAGATTTGTCTGACTGTTTGTAGAAATTGACAGGTGTAAATGTGGCTAATGAAATGTATCACGTTGTTGAATGTTTGGGGAGTCCAGCTCCAGAATGTCCACTTTTGGAACTACTAGTACTCACCCTCCATATATTTCTTTATTTTATTTATTTATTTTTTAGAGCGCACAGCGTCTCTATTTTTTTATTTTTTTTTAGAGGTAGTGGTATGAAATTGGGTACACTCAAACCTCCTCAAATTCCATTATTGAAAATATATTAAATTTATTATTATTGTTGTTGTATTTATTTTTTAGAGCGTAATTTGTAGTGGCTAATAATAAATCATAAACTTCATAAAATATTAGCTTGAATAAAAAGAGTATGAAAAATTATTATAAAATTAACAAATAGACTCTCGTATTTTACCCGGCAAATTATATGTATTCTTCAACTTTGGATATGTAAAAGTGATCACTTATTATAAAGTTGAATAAGTAGACATGCATATCCTACGTGTAAATCTCATGTGATTTGACATACAGGATGCATGCATATACTTGTTCAACTTTATTATAATTTAATTGATTACATGTACACATTTAAAGTTGGAAGGTGTAGAGAATTTAACATGTAAAACATGTGTGACTACAATAACTTTAGAATAGTTTTAAGTAATCGCTTACGTACATTCGAAATTAGAGGACATAGATGTTAGTCGAGTCTAATAGGTTAAAGACATATTTGTGTATTATGTCATTTAAGGAGGGGGAGAGGATACAGGTACACAGACCTCATCGTTTGACAAAGTATAGAGATTGTTTTTAATAATATTTAAGTCAATTGTCAATAAGAAAATTCAAAATATAAAGAAGTAAATATATGGAGAATTTAGAAAACTACATCTATTATGTATAATGTAACTTTCCGACGAAGAAAACTCAAATAACCCTCTCCGAAAAACATATCAAGTTTTTATTTTACAAGCGATATATCTGAAAAGACAAATTGTCAATCTTTTCTTTCATCTCGGAAGAGATACAATCGGGAGGAGCTAATTCAAACCCCTCTGGTGTGTCATTTAAGAAATCAACACTCATCAAGATTACAATTCAATATGAATGATGCAATGAAGCAATTATATACAATTAATGTATCAAAAATTTAACCATACTTTGCTAAAGTTGAATGACCAAAATTGCTACCCCTCCCACTCCAGAAGGAACTAAGAAGTGAAGGAATAAGTGTAATTGAGGAAATAATACATCATGACCAAACATGTCCGCCATCCGACTTCTTCTGTTTCTTCTTTCGCTTTTTTTCTTGTTTTGTGTCTGCCCTTGCTTCAACGCGTTTTGTGTTCTGTGAGCGTATCTCCAATATGCTAGTCTTTGCATCTCGAAGTACTGCATCCGACTTTGAAGCTATCACTTGCTGAGGAAAACGAAAGTCTATTCACATTTTCCTGAACTGGGAAAAGAGGCTGACAAATCGAAATAACAAAAAACCTACCAAGGAATGACGCATAGCAGCAAGGTTGAAACCGATGAGATCTCTGAATTCCTGTGGAAGTCAGGCATGAATGCATGTTAATAATTAGAATCCCCTATCGAGGAAAGTGGTTCTCCATTTATAAACCGGAAGTAGAATGGGATGAGGTGTGCAGGTAGCGGGTAGTCATGGACATGGTTGAACAGTTTCAACTTCTAGAAAAGATGTCATGTCAAAAATAGAATCCCCTATAAAGGAAAGTGGTTCTCCATTTACAAGCTTAGTCTATAAACCGGAAGTAGAATGGGGCGAGGGTGTGCAGGTAGCGGGAGTCATGGACATGGTTGAACAGTTTCACCTTTTAGAAAAGATGCCATGTCGAAAATAGAATCCACTATTGGGGAAAGTGATCCTTCATTTACGAGCTTAGTTTATAAACTGGAAGTAGAATGGCGTGAGGTGTGCAGGTAGACGAAGTCATGGACATGGTTGAACAGTTTCAACTTTTAGAGAAGATGTCATGTCGAAAATAGGATCCCCTATTGAGGAAAGTGGTCCTCCATTAACGAGCTTAGTTTATAAGCCGGAAGTAGATGGGGTGAGGTGTGCAGGTAGACGAAGTCATGGACATGATTGAACAGTTTCCAACTTTTAGAAAAGATAAAACAAGAGTTTGCTAAAATCTCCCAAAAAAGCGATAGCAAATGTACTCATCAAACTTACCTTAACACCCTGATGAACTTTGCCTGTTAGACGGGTCATTAGGGGTCTGGCAGAGGGAGTTGAAATCAGCTGGTGATGATGAAGTTGCGTTAGTAATGTAGCTACCCTGGCAACAAGCTCCACCTGCAAGAACAGTAGATGAAATTCAAGAGTGGACATAGCTTGTAACACCAAAAAATGGGAACTTCGTTCAAGCAAAGCATACATGGTACAATACAAGTCCGAAGACATAATACTACCTAGTTGATGTTGACGCGTACTAACCTAACTTTATACAAAAACAGGGAAAAAAAGGGTTGATTGCTACTGAAACTATCCATTCTCTACTGTAGGGAGATTGACCTTAATATGAAAAGATTATATTCCATTATTTTGGTTTTCCAGAGCTCGGGTACAATATTTGCCTCATATGATAAATGCAACAAATTCTACATCCACTTGAAAGAAAATATTAACCTTATCTGGTATAGAGGTCCAATTCTCCAGGTACGAATAGAGCACCAAAGCATCAGAAAAGGGTAAAGCCTGCAAGGATTGTTTAAAATACAATCATATATATATATATATATATATATAAAGACGATCAGAATTGACAGGATACAAACCATTTAAACTCAATTGAAACAAATTCAAAGTGATGTCAAATGTTAATTGTGTAAAGTTTGGAAAGACGAAGTGTGGATTCTGTGGGATTGAAAAATTATTGGAGTGAGATATATAACCCCACATCTCAACCATTAGAGCAATTAGGATAAACTAAAACTAGGTTTTTAATTGATGTCATTCTACAAGATGATAATATGTAGGAATTTTGGGGGATCTTAAGTCTTTTTTTTTGGGCTGACGCATGATGTAAGAATGGTCAATTAAGGTCATTCGGGATGCCTTCCAAGCGGATGGATACAGGGCACAATACAAATTTTGAGTAAATCACACAACCATGTAAACTCAGTTAAGTTTTTCGCAAAAGATGTCACACAACCTTCTGCATTCAATAATCTCCATTTCGACCACAGATAGGCTCTCCAGGAACAGAAACATACTAGTGTCCATAATCGAAGCAGGACGTCAGATTATTGCTTGAATATATCTCATAACAACTATCATGTGTATCCATCCTCTAATGGTCTAATCTTCACCACAGGAAGAAGGATCTATTTTTAAGTCACTTGACGGTCGAGGCAGACATTGATAAGTTGAAGCATGCCAAGAATCCTCTTATTCAAAGAGCTTCAAAAGGAGGCTATGATCAATCATGTGAAAACAGAGACCAATTATAATCAACAAAAGACAACAACACACCCAGTATATTCCCACAAAGTGGGGCCTGGGGAGGGTAAGTGTACGCAGTCCATACCACTAACTCAGAGGTGAGATACAGAGGTTGTTTCCCATAGACCCCCGGCTCAAGACAAAAACAGTCTAGAAAAGAAATAGTAAAGGACAAGAAACAATAGGTATTAATAAACGAAGAGTGTATGGAAAAATTATAAAATCCTCTGAGATTGAACTTAAGATCAGTGCCCTCAAAAAGATGTTTCCTCTCTTATTACGCACCATCAGAAGATGGGACGGATCAATAAGCTCCCCGTTATCAAAGACAAGCTTGATCCGGCGGGGCTTACATCCAGTCATGATATCTCCAAGTAGCAACGTGCAAACTTAAGCTCAATAAAATATGCATGGTCAAAGCTTTAGCCTCAAGTGTAAGGAATAGAAGCCAAGAGGACATTTGAATTGAAACAGTTAAATAACATTTCAGGTTGGGAAATAATTACTGAAAAAAACTGATTTCCTAAATATAATGAAATGTTTACTTCAAAAATAAACACTTACCAGCAACGTTTGCTCCAGATCATTAGTAGGAACACTAGATAATGCACGAAGAACATAATCGGAAGGAGACAGCCCTAGCATGAGAATATTGGGCCTGAATTCTGAAACTCGACCCTTTGATATGTACTCCTACATGTAAAAATAGTATTCGGCAGCCAAGGAATTAAAGTCAAAATTTATGATAACAATTTCCCTTTTTATAAAAAGAATAACAAACTAGCCACGCATTACCCACGTTCAATCACCCAGTTCCAAAGAAAAGGAGAGCAATGAAAAGACACATATATTTTAATAATCACCTCTTTTGGCAACCTTTATTTAGTCATTTGCTCCAATAAAAACATGCTAAATTAGTAACACTCAAAATATTTTGGATAATCCATAATAAATTTTTGAATTTGTTATCAAGCAGGTCTCAACTTATACAAGAGATTACATCAAACCTAAAACCACTCTACCCTATTTTCATTCTTTTAATTCTTTTTCCAGTGAAGGAAGAACAGTAAGAAGATGTCTCGAAGTACACAGAGAGGAACCTCATGTTCAGCAATTCGCTTCAGTTCCGCAGCTGCCATGTCCAGTGCTTCAATGATAGTATCTGCAGCAGTAAGAGTTTCTTGTGTCGTTTTCCCTGCTAATGCCACAGCTCCCTCCCCCGGATGTTCTTCCTTAGGTCCATACTTATTCTCAGGTGCATTGTCAATGTCTGATTCAAACATTGCTTCCAATCTCTTTTCTTTCTCTTCCTGCAAATCCCAAGTAACAACTTATAACTACTTGCTTAAATTGTACGAAACTGATGCAGTATTTCAGACATTTACACGGAATACCTCAATAAAAAATGGTTCTTCGGTACGATCCCAGCGGCGTATGGAACGATCATGCGATCCTGTAACAATAAAATCCCCACGGTTGCTCACAGCAAGACACCAAACTTCAGCATGGTGACCTTCAAGGGTTAAAAGCAACTCAAACTTGTCAGCATCCCAGTACTTCACCAGGCGATCTTTTCCCACAGTAAAAAAGTAATGGGTGTTGCTCACAAAGTTAACTCCCGTGACACTGCCATGAAAACAAAGTATCAGCATTTGTTATTTGTAAATCATTACATAATTGAATACAAGAGTGCATAATGCTGCAATCAGAGCACCTGTCAGCATGCGCAAAAAGTGACTTATGACAATCCCCGAAATCCAGACCCCAAATTTTCACATTTTTGTCCGCAGAGCCACTTACAAGCAAAGCCCCATCTGAAGAAATATCCATACAAAATACAGGCAGCTTATGCCCGTAGAGTGAAAAACGGAACTTGAGTGAATCCGTATAGAAGACCTGAAAACATACGGCCATAATAAGTATCAGGTCTAATCCAGATCGGACAGAAATAAGAGCCTTGACATGAACTAAAACACAAATCGGACAGAAATAAGAGCCTTGACATGAACTAAAACACAAATTCATTCAGTAGACTACCAAAAAACAATGATGCAACAGAAAAACAAACTGATTTTAAAGTTGTAACAGTGTAATGAAAACCTAGAATTCAAGTGAGACAGAAGATCAGGAAGCTGATTTCAGGATCTTGTCTCAGTCTCAAACCTTTTCCAGGTTGTTCAACTAGGTCTAAGCTCGGGAACAAGATATTTCAGAAGTACGTTGATTTTACTAAGGAGAACCTAAGGGATAAACCTCAGATTTCCCTGTTATCAGCGGAACACATTAACCAGTAAAACCATTGTTTGATTTTTCTTGAGAAGTTCTGGTCTTCTATTACTTTCAGATACTACATCAATGGGTAATAGTTTCCATGTATCCTTCATCAAGACGAAAGGTAAAATGTTAGCACTCCTTGGTCTCCCTACTACTACTATTTGCAGTAGTTATATCTTTTTAGTAGTATTTGAAGTTTTGCATTCCAGTAGTGTTGCGAAACCATGTCCTAGTTTCGAGGGGTAATTATCTTATCACCATTGTAACTAAACTCTATGCTTCTCCCCATAAAATCTTAGCAAAAAATTATTTCAGTTTTTGAGTACTTTAACTCAAGAGATTGCATATTCTCTCTTAATGAACCAGCACCATAGGTCGAAGTCCGTCGTAGGAAGAAAACAGAGAATTCATCTTGCAGTGCCCATAACTAGATCCAAATCAGGGGACCATAACACTAAAACATTGGGAAATTACCAAAGTATAACACTGAAAAATGCTTTTTCCATTCCATAAGCTTAGAGGTAGCTCGTAAAGCATCAAAATAAACATATGGTAAATAAGAAGCAACAACAACATACTCAGTATAGTCGTACTCAGATCGTACCACTACCTCGGAGGTGAGGGAGAAAGGTTGTTCCCGATAGACCCCCGACTCGAGACCAAAAACAGTACAGAAGAAGACATAATATAAGAACAATAGGTATTTAACACACCAAATAGTAACAGAGTCTATCACAAAGTAGTACTACAATTGATCTATCCGAAAACAATAAAGATTACAAAACTCCACAAACAAGGCACTACAAGCATAGCACTAAGATTACTAGCACAGATACCATAACAAAGCATGGTAAATAAGAAGCAATGAGTAAAATTAAACTCAGAATTGAACAGAAAGAAATGGTGAGCAACACAATTGCAAAGTGTAAAAAAACTGATACAACAAGCAGCATTTGTTTCTCAATACATAAGTACCAAATAATTTTCCACCCTCCATCTTCTTTTTTTGAAAAGGTAACAACTTGTATATATAGAAAATTCAGTACCAAGACAGTGTTGGTGAGGAGTAACTAACTCCAATAAAAAGAGCCACGAGATGTGCCTATCAGCTCCCCTGTATCACCCACCAAAAAAAGATGTTTCCACCCACCATCCTGAGGAAACTGAAAATGAAAATTGTAGTCGACTGTTGTAGGTTATATTCCCATCACCATCAATGAAATTACTTATCCAAGTCCCAGGAGAAGAGAATTTCTACTTTAAAGCTGTTCTTCAGAAATCAAAACATAGACATTTCAGATAAGTTAAACTGTTACCTTTATTGTGCTATCCAACAAGGCAACAGCAATAAATTTACCATCAGGACTCACAGCAACGGCTAGAACATCATCATTCATTTTTAAGCTCCTTGCAGGAGATGCAGTTAAATGCCCCTGTATGTCAATAAATAGAGCCCATCATTATTCACCAGCAGGAATAAGGGTTCTTTTATCCAAGCAGAAACTAGTGCATGTCAAAAAACAAGAGCACGGTTGTAAAAATGTACATCCAATTTTATATCAAAGAATTCACATATTTATATTAGATAACTGCGTATTCAGATGAGAACCTCGGTATGCTGATCACTTCAATAGAATTACTATAAGTACAGCAATCAGTTATTCTGTGCTACTGTTTCTTTTGTTTAAAAGCACTACTATAGTCCCCCTTCTTAATAAGTATAAGAGCACCATTATAGCTGTTGAGCAACTATATTATTATATGTGGTTAAGTGTAAATAATCTTTTTTCATATGAATCCTAGGATCCCTCTCCTAAACCATCCACCAACAGGAAATCCCAACTTTTGAAATCAAAGTGCAGATAACAGCACTACATTGTCGAGAAAGATAAGGTGCTGAGAAATTCAGATAGAGAAAGTAAGATTACGCACTTCACCAGCCCTTTGAAATTCCCAGAATTTAATGTCGTGATCAGCACTGCCAGTGAGAAAACCTGTCCCACCTGGAGTTAAAGCAATTGACTGAATAGAACCGCCATGGGCTTCCACTACTTCCACACGAGTACCACTTGTAACTTGAATAAATTCCAAGGTCCCGTCCTTTGTACCAATGACCGCATACTTGTTACCTGGAACAAACAGTCCACAGAGACCATATCCTGAATCAATTGTGTGGAGGCAAGAAAGAGTAGTAGGGTTCCATATTTTAATTGCATTGTGACTAGTCGACATCAAAAGAGTGTTATCTGAGCTGAGAGTAACACTTCTGACATCAGCGTGATGCCCCTGACCATCAATAGCACTCGATTTAGTAGCTGAACTGTTTTTTATAGCATAAAACTCCAATATATTATTGTTCAAAGACAAAGCTAAGGTAGCCTGTGAATCCTTTGAAATAACTGGGGAGAAGGAAATTGAGGAGATCTTCTTTCCAGACCGTAGGGTCTGATGAAGCTTGAAGATATCCTGGACTGTAACAACAGGAGTGCTGACTCTTTCAGCTCTGATATCTGTCTCTGCTTTTTCCGTTGCCTCAAGACCTTCTTTGGCAGCTTTCTTCTCTTTCTTTCTACTTATTCTTCTTTTAGCTTTGCGTTTAGATTCAGACTCATCCAGCCGACGGAATATTTCCACCGTCTTCCCTGCAACTTGACAAGCCAGCAAGTTTCCATTCTTGTTAAACCTCACTGTCGCAACTCTATCTTTGCTTTGGCGCTGAATTTCACCAAATGACTTCAGCACTTCCCATTTGTTTACAGTAGGCAAGTCCGTACTTACATCTGTTTCGCTTTTGTTTACATCTGTTTCGCTTTTGTTAGCAATCAATTGTCCATCAGCTAAATCATGTTTTATAGTGTAAAAACGCAGTTCAGGGTCAGCAGAACCAGTGACCAGATATCTTTCCTCAGGGTCAATATCTATGGACCATATTTCAGTATGATGGCCACTTATAATCTGCATGCAGTGTTGAGTATCAAGATCCCATACCCTCAAAAATTTGTCCTTAGAAGACGTTACCAGCTTTCTGCCAGAATCTAAGAAAACAAGATCAGTAACCTGCAACATAGATGGCAAAGGAACGAAATTAGAATTTCACAAGTAAAACGTGATGAAGTTAGAAATGGAAGTATGTTATGCCTAGTATAAGGATAGTACGAACCTGATCACGATGTCCCCGAAGGCGAAACAGGCCAGTCTCACCCACCACATCCCATACAATAACGTCATTATCTTTGCCTCCGGATGCTAGAAATGACCCAGGCTTATTGTATCGTAGGGCCGTCACAGCCCCTTTATGCCCATTCAATGTGGTGTCACATATTCCTTTATCGGAATCCCAAATTCTAATGCTTCCTTCCGCATAACCACTTGCTATCTGCAATGAAGTCCGATTATTACTACTAAAACCAACAACAACAACAACATACCCAGTGTATTCCCACAAAGTGGGGTCTGAGGAGGGTAAAGTGTACATAGTCCATACCACTACCTCAGATGAAGTGGAGAGGTTGTTTCCGATAGACCCCCGGCTCAGGATATATAACAGTATAACAAACAAAAAACACAAAAGCAAACAACAAGATGGGATAACACACTGCTAGATACTAAAGGAAATAAGACATCCACAAGGTACTACTATAAACTATCTATCCAAAATCATAGGCATCATCGAAACACGACAGATACAAACAGAGCACTCTTCCCTACTATAACGTCTGAACTCCGACCCACTAACCCTCTACCCTAATTCGAGTCCTCTACACCTTCCTATCAAGGGTCATGTCCTCCATAAGCTGTAGCTGCTCCATATCATGTCTAATCACCTCCCTCCATTACTTCTTCGGCCTACCTCTACCCAACCTAAAACCATCCATAGTCAGCCTCTCACACCTCCGCGCACCTCCATGAAAACAAATCATAAGTTTCACAATCTTTCCCTAGGAAATAAACCACTATAAGAAACAAATATATTGAGTCTGACTCAACAAATAGAGCATACCAAGACATTGACCTCAGAACAGGTCGTGACATTTTAGCTTTCCTGCTTTCTCCGCCCAAATTATCTTCTATAACACCTTAAATTTTATGATGCAACTGCATCTTAGATACTTTTTTAGACTTATCTAACACTACACAAAAATAACAACAACAGAATTTATAAAATAGATTATAAAAACAAAGGGAAAAAGGGAAAATTCACCTGAGATGAAGAAGGAGGAGAAACAGCGATTGACGTAACGGCGAGAGAAGGTCCATTTGAGCTTGATGAAGGTAAAGGCTCTAGGGTTTTGGTACAATTATGCAACTTAACATTCCATATACCGATTTTCTCTAACGCCGGAGCTAACAAGTGTTTGCCGGAGTTGTCGTATGTGATGTTCGATTCGCCGGAAACTATAACGCCGAAAGACGCCGCCGGTTCATACCGGAGATAGGCCTTCACCATTTGGAAAATGGAAGTGGAAGCTTACTGAGCTGAGCTAGGGTTTAGGGTTTAAGAAAATTGAAAAAAAAAAAAGTGAAAGGGGTATAATTGGGAGATGAAAGCATACAACTGGGTCGGGGCGGGTCGGTTCATTTGTTATTGGGCTGGGTTGAGGTTCAATTGGGCCTATGTGGATATGAAATGGGCAAACAACATAAATACCGACAGTTTAAACTTAATTAAATAAATTTCCGACATTTTCCATAATAAGTGAAAATTCTGATTTTGTGTCTATCGAGATACATATTAGCTTTCGATACATCTAACGAAAGGTGCATTTTTTCCTTTGTAAAGATAGATAATTAGCTCCCGCTATATTTTTTTTTTATTTGAGGTTGTTGAGATACATAATACATCCAACAACATACATTTCTTTTTGTAAAGATGCATAATTAGCTTTCGATATATTTTTTCCAATTTTGGATCTGTCGATATACATAATTAACTACCGATATATATGCATAATTAGTTGAAATTTTTGTAATTACATTGTAAGAATGAGGATTTGTGTAAATATAGTAAGTTAAAGTGTGTAGTTATGTTATTTTTTCCATATGAAAATGGGTAGGAATTAAGAAAAATAACATAAATATATATATATCTTTAACTTATCATATTTACTCAAGTTCTCAATCTTAAAAAATAATTACAAAAATTTTAACTAATTATGTATTTTTGTTAGATCTATCGGGAGCTAATTGTGTATCTTGACAGACTCAAAATCGAAAGAAATGTATCGGGAGCTAATTATATATCTTTATAAAGGAAAAAATGTATCTTCGTTAGATGTATCAGGAGCTAATTATGTATCTCGACAGACCTAAAATCAAGCTTTTTTAATAATTATTTAAAATATCGAATTTTTTTGTAATTAAGCTCTAAATTGTCGAAATTTATGTTGATTGTCAAAAAAAAAAAAATAGACTAGAGGAAGAGTCCTCTTGAGGTTTAGATATGGGCCAAATCAAGTTTAGCAAAAAACCTCTTTTGATTTCAATTGTAACCAGAGATTTAACAATATAGCCAAATTAAGACCATTTTGAAATCAATTGTTTTTCTTAATTCAGAACAACTCAAAGTAAAATTGAAATGAATTAACTATTCGATTAATTAATTAAGCTTCGTAAACTTGACAAAGCAAAATAAAAATTAATCATGAAATTAACAAATATAGAATATTATCCTATATCGAACTCTTTTAAGTTTTCAAATAAATGGAGTAAATATAAGCTTATTTCTAACAATACCAATTGCAATTTTTGGTGGACTTCGTTAAATTTAATATCACAATTAAAAGTTGAACGAAAATTTTACTTATTAATTTTTAGAATTAAAAGGTCATTAGTATTCATGTTGTTAAAGAATACGAATCATTTAAATTCAAAGTTTAAGCTTATTTTTCTCTAATCTTTTGAGTCACTTTTAGCAATTATTTATTTTTAAGAAAAATGTACAAAATTGGATAATGTTATTAGAAAAAAATAATAATAATAATTTTAGTGGGATATTTTGAGAAGTTGACTGACGGAGGAATTTACTCGAAAATTACTCAACTTTTATTTGACTGCATTAATATTATTAAATTAGTTTCTTATAACAAGCAAATTAAGTACTAAATAAAATTACTATTATCTTCCCTTTTTTTTTCTTTTTAAATCTCAAATTTTATAAAATTTCACTAGATAAAATGGCAGACATGTCACATGGATCAGACAGAGAAATACCTAAACTATTTTGTTTTTAGATATGATGTGAAACTATGCATTGAGGGCCACAAATATAAATCACATAAATTCTACTTTTTTCATTTTAATTTATTTATCTGATTTTAATTTTGCATGATATTTAAGAAAATAATGAAGATTTTTAAATTTCATAATCTTAAATTAAAGAAATTAATGTCAGATATTTCAAAATGTCATTTAATTTTACGATCTTAAACACGCTATAAGAAATATTAGAATTTAAAAGTCATCAACATGGGTTGTGGTGTAGTGGTAGGACTACTCCACCCTTAACCAGAGGTCTCGAGTTTGAGCGCTGAGTATGAAAAAAATCTTGTTGGGAGCGTTACCCTCAAAATGGGCCCTACGATGCACTATCCGAATTAGTCAGGGCCCCAATGCGGGTACCGAAACCGGGTAGAAAACAAAAAAAAAATTACTCGAAAAAAGGATAGAAGCATTTTTTCCAAACGGACCTAAAAAGTAGTAAAAGTTCGAGTCAAAAAGAGTTGCTCAAATGGTAAACATCACTCACTTTCAATCAAAATATTGTAAGTTCGAGTTATTAAGGGAGCAAAAACGCCGGAAGGTGCTAGGGAGGGGTAAATTTTTATTTTTATTTTTAAATAAAGAATAAAATAGAGCAATTTTTCTTTTATATCTGACATGAAATGTGTGACATTATTATTATTACTACTACTATTAATAAGAGTGAAGAAGCAGGCAGTGGGGCTGCTATCGGTTAGATCGGTTGGATAATTATCTTAGCGGTTCGACTTATTGGTTATCGTTTTTTAAATAGACTAATCCACGAGTCACTCAATAAGATGATGGTTGGTTCGGTATCGGATTAGCAATCAACGGACAGTTATCGGATGGTGTAATGGATAAATTTGTGAGAGAATGAAATATGAAGCGATTATTGGTAGTTCCTCCACTTCTTCACCGACTAAGTTGTTTGTATACTATGATTGATCTATTTATCAATCTTTTAGACTTCTTGAGTTTTGTTCGTGTAGTTATTTAATAGGTTAAAACATCGAATCAAATAAGAATTTTCTTATAGATCTAAAATGTATGTAGAAATATTTTTAATTACTGGATTGATAAAAAAAATAATTAAAACTTTAATATTATTTGAATTTTTATGTTTTCCACCAAACTTTGTGAATGACACATTTGGGTTGTTTTATTTTTATTGCGGTCCTTTGTATTGTCAAGAATAATTTTATGTTTTGGTTTAAGAATTAATTTCAGATTTTGTTTACATTTTAGGGAATCTGACTGCACTTTATGGTTAGATGTCACAAGAAGTGACATGTTATTTTCTAAATTAAGAAGTGAATAGAATAATAAATGGAGTTTTATATGTTGGATTGACAAAAGATACTTATATATCTAGGGATAAAAATATAATTATAATAATTCTTAATGGTTAACGGTTTACCCGATAAGAAAATTGAGTAATCCGTTCACGCACCAATAAGCCATTAATTATAAAAAATTTATCCACTCTCCAACCATTAATCTGATAACTCATTACCAATTAACCAATAAACTAATTTTGCGGTTGGGTTAACGGTTACCGTTCGGATTTGAACAGCCCTAGCAGGCGGCTCTTTGTCAACATGTCTGCTCCTTCACCTGCTTCATTTGCTCCGTGATTTTACTATATTATTCCTAATTAATTATTTTAAGTCATTTATATATAAAAAATTAATAATACTTAATTAAAAAAAGGTAAAATAGACATTTATGATATGTTTGTTTCAACTGCTTTAATCATAGTTTTATTATATCACCCCAAATTAATTATTATAAGTCATCTAGGTATTAAAAAATTAATAATATTTAATAAATAATAAAATTGCTATAAATGATAAATCAATTTTTGATGTTTTAAATTAACAGCTCATCTTATATGAGACTTCAACAACAACAACAACAACAACAACAACAAACCCAGTGTATTCCCACATAGTGAGGTACATCTTATATGAGGCTTATTTTGAAAAAAAATCACAAGTATATTTGCTCCATGATTTTACTATATTACCCCTAATTAATTATTGTAAGACATTTACATATAATAAAATTAATAATATTTAATAAAAAAGATAAAATAGACATTTATGACATGTTTACTTCAACCGTAATTTTACTATATCACCCCTAATTAATTATTATAAGTCATTTAGGTATTAAAAATTTAATAATATTTAATAAAAATAAATTTGATATAAAATGATAAATTAGTTGTTGATGTTTTAAATTAACATGACATCTTATATGAGACTCATTTAATTTTTTTCACAAATATTTTCTCATAGTAGTTTTACTATATCACTTCTAATTAGGTATTATAAGTTTTTTAGGACATATCCACTTTGCTGCTTCGATCATAAAATTTAGTTGACTCTCGAATTTATTTCAGTGCTACTTAAATTGAAATAGAAGAAAAAGTATTATAAATCATAATAATTAAAAATTTAAATTATTTTAAGAATAAAACTGAATATCAATGCCACAAAAAACTGAATAAGGAGAGTAAGATATATTATTTGAAAATTACATAAAAAATATTATAAATTATAATAGCTAACTATTTTAAATATTTAAAAACATATTAAGAATCTGATTGATTATCTAAATTATGTTTGTGTCACGTAAATTCGGGATAGTTTTGACATTTATAATTTGCATGTTTATTGTTTTAATTTATTAATTTGTTGATCCAAATGATGTTTTCGAATTTAACATGTTTTAAAAATTTAGTACTTTGTTTATTTTAATTTATTTACTTTATTTTGGTAAAATATTATATATTTAAAAATTATGCAAAAAAAGAATTATAAGTCATAACTATTAACATCTTATAATATTTTAAAAACATATAATAAAAAATATGATTGACTTTTGAAATTCTAATAGTGTCATATAAGTTGCAATAAAGTAAGTAATATAAATTATTTGAAATTACATTAAAAGATACTAAAATCACAAAGATTAACAACTTAAAATATTTTTAAAAATATATTAGTAAAAAAAATTTGATTGACTCACTAAATTCTAAAATTGAGGTAAATCGAGTAACATAAATTACTAAATTACATAAAAGATACTATAAATTACAATGATTAGTAATTTAAATTATTTAAAAATTTATATTAATAAAAAATTGATTGACACTCCAAATATTATTTGTATTACATAAATTGAAATAATGTAAATAACATGTGTCGGACCCATGCTGGCACGGGCTACAGTCTTATAATAATCATTAATAATATAATTGAAGACAACTGTAAAGATTATTTTCCCTAACATGTAGACCAAAATTAAATACTTTTAATAAGTGGCTCAAATTTTGTTTCAACAGCTTCATGAGTTTTCAGCATCATTGTTTATTTAGTAAAGAGATGTTCCACTATTTTTTCACGAACACCGATTTAGAATTTAAAGTTTGTTGATTTAAAATATTAAAGTTATTATATATACATATTTAGTGATTATTTTTAATAAATATACACAATTTAGACTAAGATTATTAAATATACGTAATTTAATTTTGAGATCTCTAATTATTCAAGAACGGGAAATCTCAACCACGTCTCATCACACACGAACATGAGATCCAATATTTTAATATTGAATCCATCCGAACCCAGTACGTTTCTAGATCGATTAAATCTCTTAGTTGTATCAGGTTTTGATTAATTCGCGAAAGGTTCATTAAGAAGAGTGTTCTCTAACATGATCTCCTCAAATGCAAGGCTCAAAATTCGATACTCCTAGTGAAGAGCGAAAGAATCATATCCATTTCACCGTAATTTTTATTGATTAAAAGAAATTGAAGTTTTAATTAAAGTAGGTACAAATATGATCATCATGTTCATTTGTATTGAAACATGAGGGACAATTTACATGCATTAAGGTTTCGATTAATCTGAATTCGTGTCACGTAAGTCTCCTTAAGAATAAAGTATTCTCTAACATAATTTTTTCAAATCCTAAACTTCTAGTTAACGAAGAAGAGATCTTATCCATCCCACCAAAACCTTCGTTGATTAATAAAAATTATTTATTCTTAATTTCTTTTTACCAACAGGGGTTGTGGTGTAGTAATGAAACTATTCCATCCTTAACTAGAGGTCTCAGATTCGAGTCTGGTGTGAAGAAAATTCTAGTGGATCCGCCCCCCAAACGGGCACTACAATGTGCGATCCATCCCCCAGAATGAGGCCTATAATGCGCGATCCACCCCCAGAATGAGCCCTTTAATGTCCGATCCGAATTAATCGGGGCTTTAGTGCGAGTATCATAAACCAAGTGGACCCCCCCCCCCACCCACCCACAAAAAGAAAAAAAAAATTGTAGGATTTGGAGTTATAATGGGTAGGTGCAACCTAGGAAAAAAGATACAAATTGTTTCATGATGTTTAGTTTTATTAAAACATGAGGGACAATTTACAAGGACTTGTTGCTTGATAAAGACATTATTTGTTTTCTTGAAAATGACAAATTGTTATATTTATATTGAGGAAGGCATAGTAGTTGTACATCTTTCAATTTCACTTGAAATAAATTTCCCAATATTTGAAGAGCGAAGATGATTATCATGTAATTTAAAATACTTCTCAAATATAATTACTCATTTTTTATCTAATTATATGTGATATTCTAAATTTATAAGTCTAATTTATTTGATATTCAATTTTGGTAGGCGTACTGAAAGGATAAAACACTTTTTAATAAGTTATTATTCTCTTAGTTCTTTTTTAGTTGTCATGTTTCGCTTTACGAGAGTCAATTTAATTAACTAATTTTTAAATTTAAATTAGATTAAATTAATTTAATTTTAAAAATAAAATTTGAATATCCATAAACTATATGAAAGAGTTATAAATTAAAAAAAAATCATATCAATATGATGAAAAACAATAATTTGAAATATTTATAGGTCAAATTAAACCCCAAACTAGGTGTCCACTTTATTGACCACTCTTTTATGAGAAAAAATTGGCCCCCGCACCTTTTTTGGAGTCAACCTAAGTAGTTGGGGAATTTGAACAAAATTGTCAATAATTCCAAAGGCACATATTCTTCAAAATGGTCAAATTTATTTGTGTATTATTTGAAATTAATTATAACATTTATTGCCATTAATTAAGGAAGTGTGAAATGTTCATCGAGATAGAGGTAGGTCGAAGAAAAATTGTAAAAAAATGATTAGAAACTTTAGCTTATTGAGGATATGACTCTAGATAAAGAGGCAGCAGTCGAGGATTCGACGTAGTAGGCAACCATGTGTTGTCGTGTTTTTGTGTCGGAGAGGTAGGGGAATAGCCTCCTCTACGGTTCTCTTTATTAGTGGCATTATTTAATACTCGACGTAGTAGATAACCAAGTGATGTTGCATTTTTGTGTGGGAAAGGTAGGGGAATAGCCTCCTCTATGATTCTCTTTATTAGTGATATTATTTAGTGCTCGACCTAGTAGGTAACCAAGTATTGTCGTATTTTTGTATGGAAGAGGTAGGGCAATAAGCTCCTCTACAATTCTCTTTATTAGTGGTATTTTTAGTACTCGACCTAGTAGGTAACCAAGTGTTGTCGTATTTTTGTGTGGGAGAGGTAAGGGAATAGTCTCCTCTATGGTTCTCTTTATTAGTGGTATTATTTAGCAATCACGTCGTTGCTTTTTCTTCTATGTTTATTACTATTTGTTGTTTCCCTTATTGTATCAATACTTATTATTTATTGTTCCTGTATCATGTCTTTTCTTGATTGTTTTTGTCTTGAGTCCGGCGTCTATCGAAAACAATCTCGCTGTCTCATCTCCGACAGTGGTGGATCCAGGATTTAGAGGTCGTGGGTGCTCGTGAGGTTTGAATACACATATTGACGCTCAAAACTTTAAGGTTCCATCAGAAATCCAAATGACTCAGCTATTTTCTTGGTTTTCTAGGTGTTTTTTGAAGCTTATACAAATTTCTATACCTTTTTTATATAATTATACCCAATCTATGTCGGATTTAACGGGTGTCGGAGCACCAAAAAATGCATATCGATCTGCCCCTGATCTCCGAGGTAGTGTTATGGACATAGTACACTTACCCTTCCCAGTCTCCATGTTAAGAATATGTTGAATATGTTGTTGTAGTATTATTTCGTATCTCGTCGTCGTGTTTTCTTTCTACCATGTTTCAAATTCTTTTTTTGTCTGTCAATTATACCCCCTTAAAGTTGAAATATAATCTGCGTACATCCTACCTTCGATTCCACCTTATACTATGACTTTTTCTTGACTGTTTTTGTCTTCAACCGAAGGTTTATTGGAAACAGTCTCTCTATCTCGTCACTGAGGTAGTGGTATGGACATCGTACACTTACTTTCCCCAGACCAGCAGGCCTCACTTTATGAAAATATATTGATCATATTGTTGTTGTTGCTGCTATTGTGTATCTCGTCGGCGTGTTTTCTTTCTACCATGCTTCAAATTGTTTTTGTCTGTCGACTATACCCCTCAAAGTTGAAATATAATCTGCGTACATCCTGCCTTCGATTCCACCTTATACTATGTCTTTTTCTTGACTATTTTTGTCTTGAACCAAAGGTTTATTGGAAACAGTCTCTCTACCTCGTCTCTGAGATAGTGGTATGGACATCATACACTTACTCTCCCCAGACCGGCAGGTCCCACTTTATGAAAATATACTGATTATGTTGGTGTTGTGTATCTCGGTGTCGTGTTTTCTTTCTACCATTCTTCAAATTCTTTTTTTGTCTGTCGACTATACCCTTCAAAGTGGAAATATAATCTGCGTACATTCTACCTTCGACTCTACTCATGAATTAATTATACATGATACATTATTGTTGTTTATAATTATTACACAAGTTGATATATTATTTAATAGAATCAAAATTTTGGATTAACTTCAACATGCAAAAAGTAGCCACTGGGCTACTACTATATAGTAGGAGTATTATTGTGGGGGGAGTCAATATCAATAAAGCAAAACTTTATGGGTAATTAATTACATTTACATATATAGACTCAGCCCACTAGAAAGCTATTAATTAATATTAGTCATTAGAGTACACTTAATTTAATAGTAGTACTTACTTTATCACTAATAATATATCATACGCTAATTATGTATCTTTATAAATAATATATCATAAGCTAATTATGTATCTTTATAAAGAAAAAAATGTATTTTCGTTGGATGTATTATATATCTCGACAGACTCAAAATCGAAAATATGTATATTAAGCTAATTATATATCTTTACAAAGAAAAAAATTATATCTTCATTGGATGTGTCGTGAGCTAATTATGTATCTCGACATACACAGATTCAAAATCGAGATTTTCAGTAATTACGCAAAATGTCGAGATTTTGTATAACTAAGCTCCTAGCTGACGAAATTTATAGAAGCAGGGATTTGAGTCCTTCTAAATAGTAGTCTTTATTAGGGAGCATTGTACCCGCTAATGTAAATCTTTTCAATGCGAATTCAGATTTAGTCGAACTTCAATGTGTATATTAAACACCCGCAAGTGAGACAACGACAACTATAACATACGTATTGAATCTCGCAAAGTTGGGTATCCGAAGGGCACCGTACCTCTACTTTTTTGGTATAAAGTTGTTATTTTCAAAAAATCCTGACTCAACTGAATCAAATCAAAATAGTAATAGAAAAAAAAAAGGAAAAGGACTGCACTAAAAAAAAACATGATAACAAATTTTTTTTTTAAAAAAAGTGGAATCAAAATATGAAAATGTCCAAAATCAATTAAATATTTTTTGTCATTTCTATTTTTTTATTTTTTTTTGGAGGGGGGGGGGGGGTCCTTATTATTTCCAGGTTATATATTCCCTAGAATCAACTTTTAACATATAAACTACAAAAAGAGAAAAGACAAGATGCTAATTCCATATTATCTTTTTTTACTTACTCACTTTACATAACAAAAACAAATTAATAATATAATGAAATTAATTTATTATTAACGAAGTATAAATCAAATAATTGCTTTATTGGAGATATATATAGTAACTCTACTTTTCTTTATCATAATGAAAATTTTAAAAATAGGAAAGAGAACAAAAAGAAAATTACATCTCAAAATGTTATTTTTGTTTTTAAAGAAAATCTTCATAATTTCTGTTAAATCTAACAAAAAAATGTTAAATAGTTGATGAAAATCAAAAGTAATTTTAAGGATCAAATTTCTAGAAAAATATTAACCACTTTAAAACTTTTGTGGAAACATAAAAGGACTATTTTGTCATTTTCTATTGTCCATTAGAAATATAATTTTCTTACAAATTTCTCATTACAACAACATATCATGTATAATTTAATAAATGAAATCTGAGAATGATATAATATACAAAAAATCTTATTATTATTTTTATAGAGTAGAGAGGTTGTTTTCGATAGACTCGGCTCTAAAAGACCTACAAATATCTCATTACAACAATAATATACCATGTCTAATCTCATAACTAGGGTCTGAAGATTATATAATATACGCAAATTTTATCACGTTTTTTATGAAATAAAGAAATTTTTTTCGATAGATCGACTCTTAAACCCCTACAAATATCTCATTACAACAATAATATATCCAGTGTAATTTCATAACTGGGGTCTGAGGATGATATAATATCCATAAACCTTATCACTTTTTTATGAAGCAAAAAAATTATTTTCGATAGACTCGGCTCTAAAAGCCCTACAAATATCTGATTACAACAACAACATATTCCGTGTAATTTTATAACTGAGGTCTGAGGATGATATAATATATGCAAACCTTATCACCACTTTTACAAAGCAGAGAAATTGTTTCTGATAGACCCGACTCTAAAAATTCTATAAACATTTTATTACATCAACATACTCCGTGTTATTTCATAACTGAAATCTGAGGATATATAATATATACAAATTTTATCATGATTTTCGTGGAACAGAAAAATTATATCCGATAGACTCGACACAAATATCTTATTCTAGAGCACAAAAGGCCAAAGAAAAAAATTACTAAAAAGTTTTTGGAATTAATGGATTATTTAAAAAGGTGGAGATTAAATGGGCGGTCATGGCTGCTATTATAAGACAAATTAGAGATTGAAAATTTGGAAGTCATTTTCATTCAAATTATATAATATTTGAAAATTTTAACATATTGTTACATGAAATAAATATTACAACTACTTTCTTTATCAAGAACTTCAACCATTTATATCTTAAATATATTTTACTTTTTCTAGTTACCAGGGGTAAGATTTGTGTAAACTTTATTCTTCAAGATTTCACTCGATATGTTGTTGGTATCGTTGAGCATGCGATACTCATTTTGAGACTCAATTAATTGAAATACGTGTGACGATATCTTACTTTGGAAGTAATTAAAAGTGTTCTTTGCCCGTCACTGACCAAGTTTATGCGCGTTGTCCGCTTTAACTTGATCAACCTCAAAAATTTATTTCGTGAACTATGTCTTTATCGAATCCAAAAAAGAACGTGTGTACCATGTGAATATGTGATTTCCCGCCTTTTTTTTTTTCGCCTCTATGTTGATATAAGATTCGTTTAACATATCATAGGCAATTTCTTTAAAATCTTACCAGCCTAAAAATCCATCAATCCTTCTATACATTCGTTCTTATCAATTACTCACCATCAATCATGAACGTCGTATATACTATCGAACGATTTTATATCAGAGATCACGAATTCAAACTTCTAAATCATGAATATAGGATAGAGAGAAGTTTTAATTACCCTTGAACTTATAACGTTTTATTTAGTATACATCTAAATTATCGGTTGTCTTAAATACCCCCGAAACTTATTGTTTTAATATGTCGACATCCCCCTCGTGGTCCACCTGACACGAAAAGCGAGTTCAAACTCAAAGAGGCGCGTGATGGAGTAAAAAAATTGCCACATCATCATTTTGCAATGGTAAAAAACGAAAAAAAACACCATTTTTTTCATAGTTTCAAAGCCCCAATCTGTCTCTTCCCTTCCTATTTATTTATTCTCCCTTCTCCTCCGTCACTTTCAAAATTTCTCAAAATAATTTTCTTTCAATATGATTGTTATGTTTTAAATCAAATCCCTAATAGAAACAGTAATCGAAATCTAGGATGAAACACTAACCGAAAAAAACAACTCCATATTTTAACATAAGAAAACAAATAAAAAACACATTTTTTTTTAGATAATAGCGTACTTAATTGGAGAAAATTCAATCTGAAAATTAAATATTCGCTCAAAGCTTCAACTTTTCTCTATTTTGAAGGAGAAAAAAACTAAAAAAATTTACCCATTTTCTTCACTAAAAGCTTACGCAAAAGCTTTTAGGAAGTGAAAGTAAGTGATTCTTGATATAGGGTAAATATGAAAGAGATTCCGATATTATTTATCCACGTAAACATACACATAGACCGTTATTTTACCGTGTACGCACGTGTTTTACACGATTTTGATTTTTAGATCACGAAGGGTGCGTGATGTATTGAAATAACAAGTTTCGAGGGGGGGTGGGGGAGAGGTAAGACAACCAGTAATTTAGGTGTGCACTAAATAAAACCTTACAAATTTAAGGGTGTTCTCTATACAGGGGCAAAACTACCCTCCCTTCGTCGGGAAATTATGCTGCATATACATAGTTAAAATTAATTTTTATATGTATATATAGTAGATGTTGAACCATTTCGGTTAGTTCGTATGTTCATTAATAAACTCGCTTAATGAAAATCTTGACTCCGTCACTATCTCTATAGACCCATTTAACTAGTTGGACTGAACATATTTACTACAAATTGAGTAGTCAGTCATGGGAAATGTCCAAATTTTTTGTTTTAAAAATGTGAATTTTAAAAAGTGTACATGGTGGATTGCAATATGATGTTGATATATAATGAAGTGGTATATATTCAAAGTAAAAATGATTATGTATTCTAAAATTTTCAATATTCTTGTAACACACTTTAGAGAAAAGACATAGTAGTACATATTGGTTGTAGGAATATAATACAAGCATGAGACATCATTAAATATCTATATTAGGGTTCGATTAAATTTGAATTTACGTATATGAGAATTATTTTTTGCTGCGATGGTCTGAGTAAAATTTTATTCAATCCCAAGGGTTCGACTTTGAGACTTTTTATTAAGAGCGAAGAAATTTTGAACCGTCCCCACCACATTCCGACGCATATAATGTATATCTAATTGTTTCAATCAGGAGCGGAATCAAAATTTGAAGTTTATGGATTCAGAATTATAATTCTTTTAAATCAGAGAGTTCTAAATTAATAACTTATACATATCCAATAAGTTTCTCGCTACAAATTCAGAGTTTTAAATCAAAATTATCGAGTTCGGTTTAATATCCCATAACCAACATACTAGGATCCAACCGTGATCTCAACATTCTTTTTATTTTAGTTTTCTACCCGGTATCTGATGCTCGTATGAAATTTTGACTAATCCAGATCATGCACTATAAGGTTCATTCTCAGAGTGATGCACCCAACCGATTTTTTCTCCGTATCTACGGCTTGAACACAAGACATCATTGCTTCTAATTGCTTCAACATATTACCCTCACGAGCTTGATCGAATTTAATATTTTTAACTCAAATTACGTACGTATTTGTTATAAAATATAGTGGAATGACCCTCTCGAGAAGCTGATAGCGATTTACAGATAAAAACTTTATTTTTTGTTTTCCATCCGATGTTCGGTGCTTGCATTGGAGACCGACTAATTTGGATTGCGCGTTGCAGGGCCCATTAAGGTGGCAGTGCTCCCAACAGAGTTTTCTTCATGCCCAGCGTCGAACCCTCGACCTCTGATTAAGGGTGGAGCAGCCCCATCCACTGCACCGCAACCCATGTTAGTAGATAAAAACTTTAATAAACATTTATTTCATGTGTCAAAACATAAAATTCATTCGCAAATATCATTAATCTCTAAGCCAAGACTTACGTAGATTCTATCAACTAATTATTATTTCACATAATATATATCTTTCAACCGTCCAATTTATAATTAGGTATATTGTTCCTAGTTTCCTACTAGATTTTGCAATAAATTAATATATAAAAGTTGACTAGTTCTTATATTGTGTTTTTTTTTTTTTTTGTTTTTTTACATATAATTTAATTAAAGTCATGTACTTAGTATAATTTTTTAATAATTGGACTTATTCTTCTCAAACAAAAATACAATTATTTTGTTTAAAGAATCTTAATTAGATTGATGTATAAAATATGTTGTTGTTGTTGGCCGGCTAATTATTTAAAAGGGGGGGGGGGGGGGGGGAATCCTAAATTAAGTAGTAATTTATTAGTATTGAAATAATACATAAATAAATAAATTAATAGTTCTTTCCCTTTCATATATAAATATCTTGGTTCAACTTGTTTGGCATTTAAAAAATAAAATAAAATTTGTTTAACGTATAATTGTAGTTTGATATAAACAATTATGGACTATGTTCAATGTTTTACATTCTAATATTATTATATTTTTCTTAATTAAAAAACTTTATTATGTAAACAAGAATTAATCAACTTTTATTATATTTTTCATTTTTAGTGATTCTATCATATTATAGATAAAAACTTATTGGTATTCAATATTTACATCAATTTATATTAATAAAATTTTCTTTTTCCCAATGTAAAGTTGCTTTGTGGATCTATATTAGTTGTTAATAAAAAATGTTTAGGTAAACATCGTATAGTTACCTACTCAAATTCCAAAATTACCCTTAAACTTCCTTCTTTATAACAACCTAATTGAAAGTATTTATGTAATTTCCTATTTAAATAAAATTAAAGTAATTGTCTAGTGCATAATAATATGATAATGGATGCCAATTACCAAAAAAAATAAAATATGATAATGGATGCACCTAACTAACTAGTCATGTCCCCTAATGATGAAATTCCAATTGTCTATATCAATTCATCAATTGGACCCCACTATAAAAACAAGTCCAACTTTATGGTTTTCTTTTTAAAAAAAAATAAATAGCTCGATGTTCAGTATTTGTATTGAAGTTTTCGGCCAACATTTTTAATAATCTTTCATTTTCGGAGACTTGAACTCAGGATATTTGATTAAGAGTGCAGTTATCTCAACTATCCAGTCACGACTCATGTCGGTATCCATCTTTCCTTCCTTGACAGTCCGGTGCGCTAAAGTTTCCGCCATGCCCCGGGTCTCGAAATGGATCAAACCATAAAGGTCTTTTGTATGCAGTTTTGTTGTTTCAACGGTTTGAACCCGTGACGTCCTACAGTTCGAACTCAAGATCTTTGATTAAGAGTGGAGTTATCTCAACCATTCAGCCAAGACTCATAACGGTATCCATCTTTCCTTCCTTGACAGATCGGTGAGCTAAAACTCCCGCTATGCCCCGGATCTCGAAACGGACCGTACCATTAGAGTCTTTTGTATGCAATCTTGCTGTTTCAACGGTTTGAACCCGTGACCTCCTATGATTCGAATTCAAGACTTTTAATTAAGAGTGGAGTAATCTCAATCATTCAGCCACGACTCATGTCGGTATCCATCTTTCCTTCCTTGACAGCTCGATGCACTAAAGTTTCCACTACGCTCAAGACCTGGGGATGGACCGAACTATAAAGATCTTCTGTATATAATTTTCCCTTGTATTTTAGGCTGTTTCAACGGTTTGAATACGTAACCTCCTAATATCCATCTTTGTTTTGGTAAAATAAAATAATGTTGAATACATCTTAATCAAGTGTTTATTGAAAAGACAAAAACCTTTTATTAAAAACCTTTTAATACTCTACTATTATATTATTTTTTTCTTAAATGTGGGGTTTAATGTCATTTCAACATCCATAATTAGGCAGGCTTAGTTAAAAATACCTTTTATTGCATAGTTGCTTTTTCTATGAAATAACAGTAGATTTACATCAATTTAGATGTGACATGGTTTAATTATTTAATAATTAAATTAAAGAATTAATTATATATCAGATGGGATAAGTAGGGATATTGCATGAGGTGGGATATCAAATGATACATTTTTTTAAAATTCACGTAAGTCACACACTCTCATTTAGATAGAAAATAAGATAATATCGTAATCATACTGTGATGATAAGTACTTTTTCATCGTTAAATAGAGGTGTGAGTTCGAGGGGCCTCTTTAGCTTCAATGTGAAGAGATTTAATCGAGTCTTAATATGAATATTGAATATCGAGGGAAGAAATAGAGAAGAATCAAAAAGGGAAAATGTTATTTCCTTCGTTTATTTTACTTGTCACGTCTTGAAAGTTTTACTGTATGGAATTATGACCAACACTTTAAGATGTATTTTTATTCATCATATTAATATGAAAACGATAACAATTTATAGTATTGTTTCGAATATCCACATTTAAATTTTATTAAATTACTGTAATTAAATTTAGCTCTAAATATTAATTAAATAAATTGGTTATTCATAAAGAGAAAAAAATTCTTCAAGTTCCGCTTCTTGCTCTTGCTCTTCAATTCAAAAAGACTTGTCGGAAATCACTAGTTGAGTTGGTCCGACCAAGAAAGGCATGGGCATTATTTGGATCGAGCTAGACTACCTAGTGATTTATAAGTACCTTTACTGCACACTTAACTCTCGTGAAGCGATCAAAAATCACTAGTTGAGTTGGACCGACCAATAACGGCATTGGACATTGTTTGGATTGAGCTAGGCTACTTTCGCGATTTATAAGCACCTTTTCCACACACTTAACTCTCGTGAAGCAATCCGATATCACTAGTTGAGTTGGTCCGACCCAAAAAGGTACGAAACATTATTTGGATTGAGCTAGACTATCTAGCGATTTATAAGCACCTTTCCCACACACGTAACTCTTGTGAAGCGATCAAAAATCACTAGTTGAGTTGGTCCGATCAAGAAAGGTGTGGGGCATTATTTGGATCGAGCTAGACTACCCAGCGATTTGTAAGTACCTTTACTGCACACTTAACTCTCGTGAAACGATCGAAAATCCCTAGTTGAGTTGGTCCGATCAAAAAGGGTACGAGACATTATTTGGATTGAGCTAGACTACCTAATAATTTATATGTACCTTTACTGCACACTCAACTCTCGTGAAGCAATCAGAAATCACTAGTTGAGTTGGTCCGACCCAAAAAGGTACGAAACATTATTTGGATCGAGTTAGACTACCTAGAGATTTATAAGCACCTTTCCCACACACTTAACTCTCATGAAGCGATCGAAAATCACTAGTTGAGTTGGTTCGATCAAGAAAGGTGTGGGGCATTATTTGGATCGAGCTAGACTACCCAATGATTTATTACCTTTACTGTATACTCAACTCTCGTGAAGCGATAAAAAATCACTAGTCGAGATTGGTCCGACCAAGAAAGGTATGGGGCATTATTTGGATCGAGCTCGACTACCAAGTGATTTATAAATACCTATACCGTACACTTACCTCTCGCAAAGCACTCGAAAATCACTAGTTGAGTTGATCCGACCAAAAAAGGTACGAGACATTGTTTGGATCGAGCTCAACTACCTAATAATTTATAAGTACCTCACTGTACACTTAACTCTCGTGAAGTGATTTGAAAATCACTAGTTGAGGTGGTCCAACCAAAAAAAAGGTACAAGATATTATTCGGATCGACCTAGATTACCTAGCGATTTATTAGCACCTTTACCCTTAACTTTTGTAAAGCGAAACATAACAAAACAAAAGTAAACTCAGAAATTAACAATGAAGACTTTTTGCAAGGGCATAAGTGTCTTTACACACCCTTTCTTGTTGGTGTATTTTATCAAGCTTGAGAAGGACCCTATTTATATCTTAGATTTCACAACTAGTATTTTACAACTTCTAAAATGTCATTTTTTTTTTGAAAAATATTTTAATAGCTTTATATTTAATTATTAAATTTATATTAAAGTTTAAATATCAATCTATGATTTACAAACATATAAATATTTAAAAATTATTTTAAATTATATCTATTTTTATTTTTATTTTTATATTTTGAATATCGTGTCAAGTCAAGTGGAACGGAGGGAAATGAATTTTTATACATGTTAAAAAAACTCACAAAAGCCTTAATAATTTGTTGAATTCTTACACTACACTTTTTTTCTATTCTACTTGGGATTTGTCCCAATTTTTTCCAATTTTCATATCATTTTTTCGCTTCTTGACAGGTAAATAAAGTTAACAGAATTCATCTAGAAAAAGGCAAAAATATCAGCAAGTTTGTAACAGAAAGGTGATTTCTTTTTTTGTTTTTAAGTTCTTTTTCAACTTGCTTTTTGAATTTATGTAGTAATATAAAGTTCAAAGTATGCTTCATTTTTTGTATTTTTTGGAAATGAAGTAGATGATTGAAAATATTATTTTGTGATAGTCTTGTTTCAGTATTATCTATTAGTCTATGGGAAATAACTTTTCTACCTTATGGTTATGGATTGTGTGGACCCTATTTTATGAGAATACGGGGTATGTTGTTGTTGTATTTGTGTTGGTGTTTATTTTTCTTGAAATATAATGTTTATAGTTTCATAGAGCTTAAAGTTTGCTTCTTTTTTGTTTTCTTGGAAATGGGGTGTTTAAAGTTTGCATCTTTGTTGAATTCTTGGAAATGGGGTGTTTAAAGTTTGAATCTTTTTTGAATTCTTGGAAATGGGGTGTTTAAAGTTTTTCATTTTTTTCTTTGTTGTTGTTGGAAATGATTTTTTTATTTTGTTCAACTATTTATGTTGGTGTTTGTGGTGAAAAGTTGAAGTCAAACATATTGTTGTTTGGTGGAGAAGATAAGAAAAATGGGTTCAATCAATAAACCTTAGAAGGAAATATCTGCAAAATTTGGTTCCTAATAGAGACAAAAAAACACTAGTTGATTCTTATCTTTTTTGCGTTGGTGGATAGAGTTACTTGGTACCTGGTGCTGGTGGGAGGTGTCTCTAGTGGGACGTGGCAGGTATCTCGTGAATTAGTCGAGGTGCTCAAAAAACTGTCGAAAAAATGTGAAAATTTTTGTGTGAATTAATGTGTTTGTTGCATTCTTAATTCTAAGTTGGATTGTTTCTGAGTAAAGTTTGTGTTTTTGTGATGTGGGATTTTTCTCCAATTGTATAGTAGCTGTATTCAGAAGCTGAAAAAATGAAAAAGCGAGAGAGTTGAAATGAGTTTCTTATAGGAGCTAAGAATTGAAAAGAGGTTGAATTTGATTTTACATTTGTCATCACAAAGATTTGATCGTTTTTGCCCATAAATGCGACGTCAACAACACACTCAGTGTAATTCCACAAGTGGGGTCTGGGGAGGGTAAATTTTATGCAGATCTTACCCCTACCTTTGTGTGGTAGAGAGGCTATACCCGATAGAACTTCGGTTCAAACTTTGCCTATGAATGATAAAAGACGAAATGGGCATGTAGAGGAAATGGTTTGAGCTTATGAATCTAATATAAGATGATTATTCATGAAGCTAATAACTTTGTCGTCGTGTTCTTAACCTTGAATGGTAGCATACTTGAAGAGGCGGAGCCAGAGTTTGAAGCTTATGGCTTTGAGATTCTAGACCTTTTAAGTTAGTGGGTTCAAATTTGTATTCATTCATTGGCAAGGTTTCGATCAAAACTATTGGTTTCGGCTGAACCTGAAGTCCAGCTCCGGCCTGGATACCCGTATTGAACATTCTCAGTTAGTACAATATTAATAGGTTATCACGGAAACACATTTTAAGAGATGTCACGGTGTTGGAAAATACTTATTCCTCTTGCTTTCATGATTGAAGTCACTATGATTCGACGTTACCATTTCTTTGTGAAATATTCCTATTACAGTTTTTCTTTTGTCACTTCATAGGATTGATTAGGACCTTCTGTGTTATTATATCTTGGATAACATTAACAGAGTTCTAAGAATCATCAGAATTTTGATATTACCGTCACCTATTTCATCTCGTGTGTGCTTGTGCTTTTGTCTCCGAGGAGTAAGGAGATCATAAGGGCAGGATAGACTGTTTTGTATATTGAGTTAACAATATTCTTACTTCTACTAGTAGATTTAGTTCTTATTTTCCTTGGAGTTTATATAGGAGATTAAGTTCAACTAATGTTAGAACCTTAGAAGGCATGCATGCAGTTCATGTTACTTAAAGATTATGAACAATCATTGCAAATACTGATGATATCAAAGGGTTCTAGATTGTCGTTTCATCTCTTAACATTAGTAAAAAATATTTACACGTAATATGTTTTCGCTTGTAGTTAGTTGATGCGGTAGATTGATTTTGCTATGAGTAGGTGTTGATTGTTCTGCTTTTTTATTTTTCAGGTCAAAACGAGGAATTTTTTTTAAAACCGGATGTGTGCTTTAGCTTGTCTGAAATTCTTGGTCCCTTCCTATCCAGTATAAACTTGAAACTTTTTGATTATGCATGTCTGGTCTTGGGGTCATTGCTGACACTGTTGAAAGAACGATTACTTTATCGGATAGGACAAAGTCACTTGATTCATCGTTAATTCATGACAATGATATTACCAAATTGATAAATGGCGAAGTTTGTCTTACTTCTGAAACCACCAACTTTAGAGTTGGGGAGCTCTTATTACCAAATGGGGAATCCTATTCTGGGTCACTGCTGGGCAACATACCCGAAGGTTCCGGGAAGTATAGGTGGTCTGATGGTTGTCGGTATGAGGGTGAGTGGAGACATGGGATAACACATGGGCATGGGAAACTAGAATTTCCTTCTGGTGCTGTTTATGATGGTGAATTCTCAGGTGGTTATATGCATGGTGAGGGGACGTATATTGGACCTGATAAAGTGACATACAGGGGCCGTTGGCGGTTGAACCTTAAACACGGTTTAGGATATCAAATGTATCCGAATGGAGACATATTTGAAGGATCCTGGATTCAGGGAATTCCTGAAGGACCAGGTAAGTATACATGGACTAACGGTAATGTCTACTTTGGAAACATGAAAGGAGGGAAAATATCGGGTAAAGGAACTCTCACTTGGATTAATGGAGATTCGTATGAAGGGAGCTGGTTTAATGGTGCAATGCATGGCGTCGGTATGTATACGTGGTGTGATGGTAGCTGTTATATTGGTACATGGACACATAGTCTAAAAGATGGAAAAGGAACATTTTATCCTGGTGGTAGCAGGCTTACGGCTGGTCAAGAATTGTACCTTAATGCTTTGAGAAAACGAGGATTACTGCCAGATCTGAGAAAGCAAAATCAAGTCTCACATATGCATCATGCTGCTTCAGTTGATATAGGAAATGTCAAAGTAAGTGGTAAACTTCCAGATAGCGACCTGTTAAATTTGGGGCAGTCACGGCCGACAAATGTTTCTCTCGAAAGACGATGGAGTCTTGAAGTAGCCATTGAGAAAGTTATTGGACATGATTTAGATGGAGAAATGGATTATGATATGAGTGCTCCAATTTTGGAAAGAGAGTACATGCAAGGCATCCTAATAAGTGAGGTGGTCTTAAATGATCGCTTTTCACCACCATCCAGAAGAGCCAGAAGGAGGCAAAAAAAACTTGTAAGGGAATTAAAGAGACCAGGTGAAGCAATCATAAAGGGTCATAGGAGTTATGATTTGATGCTCAGTCTGCAGCTTGGGATCAGGTGTGTTACTTGTGACTACTGATGAATAGCTCGTGTTTGTCGGAATATGTTTCACTTGTGTCCCCCACACACATGCATGCACGCTCACCCCCCATTTTCGTTTCAGATTATCTCACTTACGCTGGTCTTTCTTTGGTCTAAAGTTTCATTGAGCCACTTGGTTCCTTGACCTATATATTTTCTTATTATTATACAGATCTTTCATATTATTTTGCTAGACTTAATGCATTTAGCAAGCTGCTTTAGGCATGCAGTATTTTCTGTAGATAAGGCTGGAGAACGGATTACGTTGGCATTACATCTGTCTAATAATCACGTGTTGGTCGAGTTTTTATGTGCATATAAAACAATAGTACGAATTTTTCCTATAAGTCTTACTTTTCTTTGTGTCACCATCCATAGATTGAGGACTAGAATATCTCGGAATATCATTGGAAGTGAAAGGAATTTACCAACTTCAAGACGTCGTCTATTTGAGAACTTTAATTAGGATGTACTTGCTTAAAGTTTTATGGTGCCAGTAGTTGTGTGTAAATAAATGTGTTCAAAGGAAGAAACACTGAAACATCAATTGAATAATATTGGTTCTCAAAAAAAATAAAATAAAAATAGTATTGGTTCTTCTTAATGGCCAATTCAGATGGAAGTTTACAACGTAGTCCTTGACTTTTGAAGGGCGGAAAAAGTTAACGTAATGAAAAATTAACTTGGCAAATACTCTGGTGTTTTCTATCCTAACTGTTCTGTTATATTTAGAGTTGCCGTAAACAACCAAATATGTATTCGGGTTTTCAGAAGCACAACTAAGGTAGATTATCAATGCCATAAACAAAGGGGCAACTGTTATAGATAGCATTGGAGTGCTAATATGAATTCGTTTTTCACATGATTTTAACCATCAAGATGGTTTTACATTTCTTCTCCCCTTTCCCGCTCCTGCGAAACTCTGATGTTGCAATAGAGGTTGTTCGACAATCCACTAATATTTAACTTGGATGTAAAAAGATATGTTCAGTTAGGCACAGATAAACCCCTGGATGTGTTACCTTATTTAATTTGATGTACCATACCCAATTTTTCATTGTTCATTCTTGAAGGCAGGCAATCATTTGCCGCACAACTTTATTTGCTCCTTTTTTTATCATATATCAAACCTGTAACCAGTTGAAATATGATCAGATACACTGTGGGGAAAATTACACCTATACAAAGACGAGAAATACGGGATGCAGATTTTGGCCCGCGTGCTAGTTTTTGGATGTATTTTCCTAAAGGAGGATCACAATTGACACCTACACATCAGTCTGAGGATTTCAAGTGGAAAGACTATTGCCCAATGGTCTTCAGGTTGGTGGTTTGCAATATTAGAAGTCCAAACTAGTCTTTTGGGCTTTTGATATGCTGCATACATATGTATCGGAAGTAAAATGGATTTATCTTCTTGTAGGAATCTGAGGGAGATGTTTAAGATTGATGCTGCTGATTATATGATGTCAATATGTGGAAATGATGCCCTTAGAGAGCTTTCTTCTCCTGGAAAAAGTGGCAGTGTATTTTTCCTGTCTCAAGATGACCGTTTCATGATTAAGACATTACGTAAATCTGAAGTTAAGGTGTGTAATCTTGACTTAAATCGATCACCGTCTAGGTTACTCGGACTCTCCGAAAATGTCGCTACACCCATGTCAGATCCTCAAAAAATGTACTGCTTTTGGAGGATACGACACACACCTCGTGGCATTTTTGAAGTGTCCGAGCAAACATAAATCACTGTCACAAGTCACTTTTATCAAACCAGTTGAAATATTTCTGACCTGTTTAATACTTGGCATTTATTCCAGTCTAAGTTGCTCGAACTCTCCAAAAATGTTGCCGCACCAGTGTCGGATACTCCAAAAATGCACTACCTTTGAAGGATCCGACATGCACCCGATGGCATTTTTGAAGAGTCCGAGCAACATAGATTCCAGTTGGTTTCCCCCCTTACAGTTGTAAGATGTACTTAGAATTTTTAGTTTATGTGCTCTGGATCACAATTTTTTTGGTTTACTAGGTTCGTGATATATTATTTATACATGTCAAATGAATTTTTTAATACAAATACTTGGTTTGAGGCAAAGCTACTGGTTCTGTCCCTGCTTATGAAAATAGCTCACGTCTTACATCGGTTAGATTTTGGAAGCTCCTGTGCAGATATCTCTTCTAAAACTTTGCCTGTAACTGTTTATTGGAGTTTCTCTTATATTTTATTTATGAAAAGAGAGCATCATGACCATTGATCTCACGTATAGGTTTTGCTGCGGATGCTTCCGAATTATCATAGCCATGTCAGGACATATGAGAATACTCTCATCACTAAATTTTTTGGACTTCACAGGATAAAACCTTCCAGTGGACAAAAGGTAATATGGATGTAGATTTTAATCTTCACATATAATAAAAGTGACTTTTATTATTTATTTATACTTTGGTTGATAGTGCGTTAAAATGAAATTGTTTGCAACAAATTTTACAGTGACAGAAATAATAAATTACAATCACAAATAAAACATGTAGAAACACGAACATTTTATTAATAACGAATATGGGTACAATTCTGTTCCTCCCTTGATTGATCTCTCATGATTTTCTCCATAATTCGAGGGCCGTAGCGTATTTCTCCATAATTCGAGGGCCGTAGCGTATTTCTCGAACATAGGAATATGGATCTCCATAATTCGAGGGCCGCAACGTATTTCTCGAATATAGGAATCTGGATTTCTTGATGTATTTGATTATCAAGAAAGAGGATTTTGATCTATGAATATCCCGAATTTCTGAGATATTCAAGATGCCTCTTTAAGGGAATATTTGCCTCTTTATATAGGCATAATTCAGGGTTTAGGGTAAATTAAACTCTAAGAACTCTAACAGAATTTGAATTCTTTTGTAGAGTCCCACAAATTTTAGATGTCTACAAATGCCCCTGCTTCAAGGCTTGTCGAAGGGTACTTGATGACGAGTCTTGAAGTATCCATAGAGCTTCCATCTTTACACATATGATTTATGATTTATGAGAGAAGAGATGAAAGGTAGATTTGGTCTCACTAGGCGTGCCAATTTGTTTCCAACATAATTTAAATTTATGGAAAATAAATTTTAACCACAAACAAAAAGATGAAGAAACAAGAATTTTTTATTGATAAACGATTGTGGTTACAAATCTGTTATTTTCTCCGTAATTCGAGGGTCGTTAGTGGCTTATTCTCGAACATAGGATGATCTCTTTCTGAATATCCCGTGATTTTGTAGGATATTGGAGATATTGGAGATCCGATCTTTTTACGAATGCCCATCAGCTTATGGGATATTCAAAATGGTTGATCTTTTTACGAATACCCATGAGTTTATAGGATATTCAAGATGCCTCTTTAAGGGAATATTTGCCTCTTTATATAGGCATAATTCAGGGTTTAGGGTAAATTATACTCTAATAACTCTAACAGAATTTGGATTCTTTTTGTAGAGTCCCACAAATTTTAGATGTCTACAGAAATAAAAAGAAAAAAAGAAAACTTCTCTTATATTGCAACATACAAAAGCTGTTCGGGTTCTAATTGCTCTTCGTTCTTTAATACTCCCTCCGTTTCAACTTGTTTGTCTTATTTTCATTTTAGTCCATTTATAAAGAATGCTTCTTTCTTTTTTTGGCAACTTTATGATTCTAACTTTTCACGTGGCAATGTCTAAGACCACAAAATTACAAGACATTTTGGTACATTTTACATATCTTTAATTTAAGACCACAAGATTCAAAAGTCTTCTTTACTTTCTTAAATTCTGTGCCAAGCCGAAATCAGACAAACAAATTGAAACGAAGGGAGTAATAGATTCTTATGGTAAATTCCACTTGCCAAATTTTCCCTGCCTAGGAGTGAACAGTGAACCTTGCCCACTTTGCTCCTATCGTGACTTGAACTCCTAACCTCTTGGTTGGATGTGGAGTGCGCCTTGCCACTAGAAGAACCTCACATGTATTGCACTACAATTCATATAACGATAATCAAAAACATTTCAAGTTGAATTTTAAAAAGGGGCGTGGAGGGGTATCAAATTTGTGGAGTGGAAGTGAAATCAGAATCTAGCCACACCGTGTGTGTGTGTGTGTGTGTGTCGGGGGCTTACCTTGTCTAGTAAAAGTAGTATTTTCTTCTGGGAAGGCGAACAAGTCTAACATACGCTTCAACAACATATAATTTACATGCATGATGTTGCTTGGAGAGTTTCTTCGGCGAAGATAAAGTCTCTTCGATATAAATAAGGCTAATGATTTTGTGACATTTTGCAGTTCCGCTTTGTAGTAATGGGAAATATGTTTTGTACGGAGTTGAGGATCCACCGAAGATTTGATCTTAAAGGTTCTTCACTAGGACGATCTGTAGACAAGGTTGAAATTGATGAGAACACAATACTTAAGGATCTAGATTTGAACTACTGCTTTTATCTAGAGCCTTCTTGGCGCGAAGCTTTATTAAGGTGAGTGACCTTTAATTAAATATTGTCATTTTCTCTAATGTGCATACGTTTTTTATTTTTCAGTTGTTGTTCTAACTTAAGAGGCTCTATAAAGCTTCTTTTGCAAAGTAGTGTACTTTCTTATGGTAGGACTAGTATTTATTTTTTATTTTAATTTTTTTTGAATGACTCCGACAAGGGTGAAGGGGAGCCTTAAAGTAACTAGTAAAGTTGCTGCCATGTGATCAGGAGGTCACGGGTTTAAGCCTTGGAAACAGCCTCTGGCACAAATGCAAGGTAAGGTTGCGTACAATACACCCTTGTGGTGGGGCCCTTCCCCGGACCCTGCACATAGCGGGAGCTTTAGTGCACCGGACTGCCCTTTTTTTTTACTGTGACAAGTGTGACCCTTGAGTTTGTCTGCCCTTCCGGCTTCCATCGTTTGATTCAAAAATACTTCCAAGTATTTTCACCATGTTTCACAAGATATGACATAGTTTAAAGTCGTTAGTGCATGGAGACATTTGTCTTTTGCACCAGAGTTCATGTTTTTGGGCAGTTGAAAGAAGCCTTATTGTCTACATCACACTCCTTTGGGTTGCGGCCTTTCCTCGGACCCTGCGTGAATGCGGGGTGCTTTGTGCACCGGGCTTCCGTTTTATAGTGTGATGTTGCTGACCATCAAACGTAAAAACAAAACAATAAGATTGCTTCTTCTTCAGAAAGCAACGTTACCTTCTTTTTTATGTTTGACGGTCAGTGACTTCGTAGTAGAGTTATTTAAGTATCTATTCAAATTGCTGAGATTTGATAGTATATTTGAGTTGTCTTTTCATTGTAGTTTAATGGTATAGTAAGTTTATAATACCTTTTAGTATAAAGAGCTTGCACCAGAAACATTTTCAATCTTACAATTCGGATACAGGCAGATCGAAATCGACAGTAAATTCTTGGAGGAACAGAACATTATGGATTACAGCCTCTTGTTAGGTGTTCATTATAGAGCACCTCAACACCTACAATCTCTCATCTCGTGCAGTGGACGCACCACAACAGATGGATTAGAAATTGTTGCAGAAGAAGGTTCGTCTCTGAAAACAAAAAATAACCAACCACATGCGCCTGAACGAACTACTCCCTCTGTTTCAATTTGTTTGTCGTGCTTTCCTTTTGAGTCTGTTCCGAAAAGAGTCTCTTTCCTTTACTGGTACTTCCTTAATTCTAACTAACTTCCCCCATGGCATGTTTTAAGACCATAAGATTAAAGAATATTTTGGTACATTCTACATACCTTTAATTTAAGACCATGAGATTTGAAAATCTTCTTTACTTTTTTAAACTCCGTGCCATGTCAAAACGACAACAAATTGAAACATAGGGAGTACTTTTTAAAGGTTTACCACTGTGACGAACGTAAGTATGACCTGATTGCTGGTGCCTTTTCTGTTTATTTCTGGTTAATAATACAGTCAAATCTGCTTATGTAAACGTAGATACGTAAAGTGTAAGACACTGAGGGAGTATAATTATCTAATCTCTTTGCAAAATTAATAGTTTTATAGATCTTGTTTTGTCTTGGCTTTATGACTGTTTCTATAAACTATTGCTTTTGTTCTTACTACTTCAGAGTCTCTAGAGGATGAAATATTGCCCCAGGGCCTTGTTTTGGTCCCTCGTGGGAGTGACGATAGTGTCGTTGTGGGTTCTCATGTCAGAGGCAGCCGATTACGAGCGTCATCAGCTACTGGTGATGCCGAAGTGGACCTCCTCCTCCCCGGGACTGCAAGGTAAATTTTTCACTAGGCTCGACATTAACATTTTCCCTAGTAAAGTTGTAGCACCCTTGACGTTACAGGGGTGGGGGTGGGGGGGAGTAATTCAAAGGTTTCACAAAAGATCTTGATGACTATACCTTTTAGGAGTACACTGTATATGTTAGGTCAAATATGATATATATGTATACATTGCATATTGAACCCCGTTGACACAAATGAGAATCCATTTCGAACCCTCTTAGTGAACATTCTGCATCCGCCATTGCCAGCTAGAACACACATGACAGTTGGGATTGGCGATATCCAGCAGCTCAGTTTACCCCTCCTTTCATTAGATTGCTAGAGATGCTGTGCGAAAGCCTCTTTGCCTTACTGCGTCTAGTTTTGCTCTCAAGGTGCACGGAAGACTTCATCTACCAGCCTTGTATACTATCTGCAAAATTTAGTTGATCTTTTCATGTTACTATTTTTGGTGTTGACAATCTGTACATTGACTAACTTCATCTCTTTGCGCGTCAAGCAGACTTCAGATTCAGCTTGGCGTGAACATGCCAGCAAGGGCGGAGTATATACCAAAGGAAGGTCAAACGCAGGTGTTCCATGAAGTATACGATGTGGTGTTATACCTCGGGATAATTGACATACTGCAAGAATACAACATGAGTAAGAAGTTAGAACATGCATACAAATCGATTCAGTTTGATTCTCTGTCCATTTCTGCTGTTGATCCAACATATTACTCGAAGAGGTTCTTAGAGTTCATTCGGAAGGTCTTTCCTACACACGCGGTAGCAACTTAGGAAGAATTCGAACACTTCCCCCACCTCAAACCCCCAAGCTGTTAACATGGAAATTCGTTTGGAACATAAGAATTGCTTTTAGCTCTTCTAAGGGGTGCCAGAGGATACATATGTTGTTTGTAATTTATTGAAGAGTGTACAATGCGGATTACTGATTTGTAGTTGATAGCATTGCTTTTCTTCGCGGGTCGTCGGATCCATAATATAAAGTTTATAGATTCATACTACAAACTGAAAGTAAATATGCAATAGTAATGTGGTCCTCTTTGATTTAAACTACAAACTGAAAGTAAATATGCAATAGTAATGTGGTCCTCTAATAAGAGGCCACGCGGTGAAAAAAACAATGGCACGAATAAATCATTTTGTTACGCCGGTGGCATAGATGAGTCATCGTTAATAGTTCGATGGCATATTTGAGCCTTGGGTAATGTGTTAAAAGGATAGCTTAGGTCGAGGCAGCTTCCCCTTCACGTACACCTGAAAGAGATTTTAGAAGTTGGCAACAAATTTACTTTCATTTGATACAGTATCTAAAAAGCAATAAGCTACTTCGAAAATGTGAACAGTATCCTATTACATCTGCCTTAAAAGCCTACCAAGATGGACGAATCGGCGTTATAGATGCGACAGTTTCAGGTAACATAACATGATCTCGTAAGGTTTAACCAGCATCTGACCCCTACCGGAAGAGCGCTACACAAAGTCGAAAATCACTACAAAAGACGAACTCAATGCATTAAAGGTAAGGTAACATGACTTCAGTTCATCAACCCATGTTGGGTGGTGGAGGCGGTGGGCGCATTCCTTGGCCTTGCATCTGTTGACCTTGAAAACCTTGTGGAGGCATCATTGGAGGTCTCCCCATGTGTCCACCTGGAGTGAAATTAGCCATTGCGCCACTGCCAACTGGAGGAGGTGGTGGGGCAGGTAAGTTACCTCCTGGTGGCATAGGTCTAGGTCCGTTACCCATTGGGGGAGGGGGTGGAGGCATTGAACCAGGGGCGGATGGTGGGCCTCTGGGTGGATTTGGAGCTCCAGGAGGAAGACCTTGTGGTGGCGGTGGTGGTGGAGCTTGAGGTGGTGGAGGTAGAGGCCTGGATGAAGCACCAGGTGCTGACAACCCGTTGTCTGTAGGAGCGGTTGGTGGTTTGACAGTCTCGGGTGGCTTAGTCTTGAAGTACAACTGCAACTGAAATTGATGCATCCAGAAGAGCGAGTAAGCATGAAGAAATAAGCGAATATACGAAACCCTTCTGGGCAACTGGGTTGCAAGCTTGTAATTTTAAGAGACTTACAGTAAACATTTTCGAGTCTGGATCCCAATGTGAGAAAAACTTTGGAGTTGATTTGTCGATCTCGGTGCTTGGAACCTGCATAATGCAACAGAATCAATTACATAATCAAACAACGAAAAGTGGAAACACATAATGAGAGGGGGCAAAGATTATGTTCGACCATGAGAAAAAAGTTACCTTAAATGAAATGATCTCATATGGTTCAGCGGCGAACAGAAGAAACTGATATCTTTTGTCAAATGGTTGGATTTTCTGCCCAAAAGGAAAGAGAAACATAAGAAAAATATCTAGTTAATATGTGAACGAATACCAAGACCATTTATTCTCTCACATGAGAAATCAAGAAAAGGGCAATTGAATAGCAATCTGTTAAATACAATAGAACCACCCAAGAAAAAAATATTCTGACAAAACAAACCTGCTCGAAGGAGGACATGAATCGGTGCCTTGGCTTTGTGTTGTCTTCAATCTCAGGATATTCAATCTGCACCACTCACCAACGTCATGAAACTATTAACAAGCACAACACTCCATAAATTAAGAAAAAAGGGAAAACCAAAGGAATGAAAGGTAAATTTAGCTAGTGTCTCATCTGATACTTGACTAGCATATGTACTATGCCAAAAGTGCATTTCTTGCAATCTGCAGTTTTTTAAATATCACGACACATATAACTACTATTATGTATATGAGCTGAGGTTGGTGAATTATGGCAGCCAAAGAAAATAATGGAAGCAAACTATAACTATTATTAAGGAACATATAGACTTAAAACCAACTTTTAAATCATTTTCTTCCATTATGACAGTTTAAATTACTGATATCTGGATGAAGTCATCGTGAACTTGTGATGCATTTATTTTACTGTTTCACCTTCATATAATATCACGAATCCATGCAGTGCATCCGGATGGGACTTAGTCTCTTTGTTGTTACAATGGCCTCCAAAATTTTGAAAGACATGACTTGGTTTTATTTTTTACTTTACCAAAGATGTGCCGCCCAGGTGTGTAATCCAGAGGTGTATTTTTCTACATATAAGGTACACTTACCTCTCTCAAAAACCTATGCCATAACCGCAGCCTACCTATTGGTCTTTAACATAGACTCTTCAGCAAAAACAACTTCTTCAGTTTGATAACTTTCTCTGGGTTCTCAAATTCTTAGCCTAAATAAATATGGTGGCTTATAAGTGGGAATCCGTCAAACTCAAGTTTGCTTGAAATGAAACTAGCAGTCGAATAGTGAATCCATAGTCTTGTAATTGTCAATAGGCTAACTGTAAAACCATCCCCTAATATTAATTAGGTCAAATTCCAACAAATATATAATGCCAACGCATATGCAACTGCAGAACCACTGATTGTCCATCCAACCACATCAAAACAGCATGTTCCAAGATACGGGAGTGACAAGCAAAAAGTAGATTGTATTGAGGAAACCAAAATAGGAAAGGGCTTGTTGATACCTGGGTATCCATTCATAAACACTCAATAGGATGGATAGGTGAAAAAAAGCCTATATTACTTTAATCGAACAACCATCTGGTTCAAGTGCAGTACAGTTTGTGAAGCCCAAATACTTCTAAAATAGACATCTACAGAACTTCTTAAAATCGTTGGATAAATCAATGTAGAATTTCTGGACAGCGCCTTTTTAAAAATATCATACAGCAGTCCAAAGCTCTGAAATTTTTAATATACAGTAAATTTAAACTAATGCAAAACTAATGCCATTGTTATCTTTATACAGTATACTAACAAACACCACCCTCTCCCTAAAACCCGTGGATTTTCCCACTTTGCTTCCTCACGAACTTGAACCCCCAAACTCATGGTTTTGAAGGTAGTTTGCCATTTCCACTAGCCTAACCTTTCCTTCACTCGTTTTGAACTTTCAAATGATAGTTCTGTAGTTCTTCACTTTGGCAGTGAAACTATTCACTTCCCGGCTTCCCGCATAAGTGAAAAAAATTTAAAGTTCATGGATTGAATTTTGTAGTTCATAAAAGTAATTAACGGGTGCATGTTTAATGAATTTATGAATATATATTTAAAATTTGAACCAAATTAAGATTACTTGATTCAATTGATTCTATAACCGATGTTATACTAGTACAAAAGGCAGGGATGTTAGCGAATTAATGAACATTAAGTATGAACCATCGACAGAAAATAATGAGGACCACTGGACTTACATTGGCAGCATACAACAACAACAAAACCAGTATATTCCCAGCATATACGTCATCAAATGAAAGTAAAAGAGAAAAACAGTAAGTCTGACCTGGAATAGAAGAGATCTTTGTTTTGTCTCTGGATCAAATTGCTTGGTCACTCGGTAGCCAGGCCTACCAATTTTAACTGCAGATCCAGCCCATCAAAAATTAGCACACGGCAATCAAGAATTAAGCAAAATGGATAATCAGCCAGCATAAAAGTTCAAAATCTAAAAACTTCTCAACCTGAAAGATGGTCAAAGTATGATGTATCTAATGACATTAATTTATTCACAATCATGTAAATAGCAAGAATCTAGCGCAATGCGTATAGAAAATTTTATACAACCAGCCGGCTAATTTAGAATTAAGGAATAATTGATTGATTTTTTTTCCTCCTAATTGATTGATTGATTAGCTAGGTAAAACATCAAATATTTTTAAGGAAACATGGTCAAGTATCGTCTCATAGAAGGTAAACAAAAATCACCTAATTTATTTGGCCTTGCAAGGATATGAAACATTGCCTCTGAGGGCCTTTATTTGAACTTTGCCGACTCTTGAATGCTAAAAGGAGAATTAATTTCAAGTAAAACTTCGAGAATTCTTTCAATGCAATCAAATTGTAAGGTACATAATTCTTTTTTCTTAACAAATATGGTGTCCATCAGAGAATGCATAGCAAGGAATGTGTGCCATGTGTGTCATAGTCTTATCAATTGGCGTCAAAAACGAGCAATTGGCACCAACGCTGGCAGGTGGCATAGGCATCCCAACACATGTTGTGTCGGGCAGTTACAAGTCAAATGTTATCATGCTACCTTCCACGATCACATGTATCAGGTAGCTTTGTCCATTAACTCTCAAAGCTTAAACTAATGGAAGAAAACTTTGCCGCAACTTAATGTGAACCTTGGTCTCCTTCAAAATTTCTTCTTACTTCATTGACTACTAGGGCCACACAGGTGCAGTGCAGAGTCGTGGCCAAGGTTAAATAAAGAGTTGATGGTCAAATACACACCTGAACTATGACCCATTATTTATCAAAACACACATCAACTATCAGTTGTTCCCATTTTCCCTTTCCTACCTAAAATATTACTACAGTTCACGTAGGAAAAGTGAGCAATTGATAGTTGAGGTATGTTTCAATAAACATTTTGGTACTAATTCAGTTAGAAAAAACTCTACCTGATAGTTTAAGTATGAAACTCGAAAAATGGAATACTTGACGTGTGTTTTTGACACATATTTTATAATTGAAATAAATTGTTAAACCCTAAATCCCATCCCAAATTCAACAAAGTAACAACACTACTAAAATCTCTTCCATATCACCAAAATTAAGTCCCAAATTCAAATAGCACCACTATTACAACCCTAAAAAATAGCTATCGCACTAAATCTCTTACATATCACCAAAATCAAGTCAAAATCAACCCTAAAAATTGCATAAAACCCCAAAATAACTCAATTTTCCTATCAAATCATACCATTTCTTTAGAGAGTGACTTTACGCCTACGAGGCTGAGGTTTTAGGGTTTAATAAAGAAACAATAACACTAAAATCTCTTCCATATCACCAAAATTAACTCTCAAATTCAAATAAAAACACGACTAATGAACCTAAAAAATGTATTTAAAAAATCGATTCACCGTTTCTTCTGAGATTGACTTTGCGTTGATGAGGCTGAGGTTGAGCAGGAGTATCTTTAGCTTCACGAGAAGCTCTCCTAGCTAAATTAATCTAATGCCTTTTTTGAGGAAAATAATTGGTGATAGTTCGGATACGAAACTAGCACAGTCTATATTGTTAACCCCTAACTCCCATCGAAAACTGCACGCATAACCGTCAAATTCAAATAAACACAACTAATTACCCTAAAAACTGCACAAAAGTCACGAAAAAAAGGCGATTTTCTTATTGAACCATACCATTTCTTTTGAGAGTAACTTTGTGTTTATGTGGCTGAGATTGAGCAGGTGCATCTTTAGCTTCTCTCGCAGCTCGTTTAGCTAAATTAGTCTAACGCCTTTTTTAAGGAAAATAGTTGGTGACAGTTCGGATACGAAACTACCAAAATCTATATTGTTAATCCCTAATTCCTATTAAAAACAGCACGTATAACCTCCAAATTCAAATAAACACAACTAATTACCCTAAAAACTACTCAAAATTCACGAAAAAAACCGATTTTCTCATCGAATCATGCCGTTTCTTTTGAGAGTAACTTTGAGCTAGCATCTTTAGATTCACGAGAAGCTCTCCTAGCTAAATTAGTCTAATGCCTTTTTTGAGGAAAATAATTGGTGATAGTTCCGATACAACTAATTCAAATTCAAATTAACACAACTAATTACCCTAAAAACTACACAAAATTCACGAAAAAAAAGCCGATTTTCTTATCGAACCATACCGTTTCTTTTGAGAGTGACTTTGCGCTTATGCGGCTGAGGTTGAGCAGGTGCATCTTTAGCTTCTCTCGCAGCTCGTTTAGCTAAATTAGTCTGATGCCTCTTCCCTTGCGTATGCGCCAAGTAATTCCCTTCATTATTATGTAACGTTAAACACAGCTTACATTCATAGCTTCCCAAATGATTTCTCATGAAATACGGATCTTTCGCTAAGTCTATTGTTTCCAATGCCAACCGGCGCAGCCGTTCACGGCGGTCGATTGCTTCGTTTTGGGCGGAGGCGGCGCCGCCGCTTCCCGGCTTTGATCCCCATTCTCTGTCCATTTGCACGGAAATCGAGGCGAGAAGGAGAGGAGTGGATGGAGGAATGAAGGAAAGAGGAGTTTAAATATGGTTGAGATGACCCAACCCGGTTAGGCTAACGAGTCGGGTCGGGTCAGTAGCAGTTTAGACGATCATATGGATTGGCCCAATATTCCATTTTTTAATGCCCGTTGTGTTAAAATCAAGAAAAATAACACAAACATACGTTTTAACTTATCATATTTACAGAAATATTCAAAGTAATTATAAAAATTTCAACTAATTATATAAGTTCATTATATGTATTATGTATTTTGGCAGACGCAAAATTGACAAAAATATATTGGGAGCTAATTATGTATCTTTATAAAGAAAAAATGTATCTCTGTTGGATATATTATGTATTTCGACAGACCAAAAATCAAAAAGAATATATCGGGAGCTAATTATTCATCTTTATAAAAAAAAAATGGTATCTTCGTAGGATGTATCGAGAGCTAATTATGTATCTCGACAGATCCAAAATCGAAATTTTTAGTAATGGTGCAAGATGTCAAATTTTTCTGTAATTAAGTTCCAAACAGTTGGGATTTATGTTGTTTGCCCAAAAATTTAAGGGAAGGACAAAAATAGCACTTCATTCTAAAATAATTCCACCATAATAGCCACCAAAAACTAATTACCTATAATTAGCCACTAAAGTAATTCCTACTTTTAGCCATTTCAATGTAGGCTTCGTCTCCTTCTCTATTTTTAAATTTTTTTTATTGTTTCATTTAAAAAAATGTTGTCCATTTTCTTATAAAAAACGAATTCAGCTTTCTATTTTTATTATTTCACTACTATATTTTAAAAATATATATATATATATATATATATATATATATATATATATATATATATATCAAAATGGTATAAATGTTGTATCAATTTGATAAAGGGACTGTATATGTATGTGTGAGTTCCATCTCTTTTGAAAAAGTATATCAATGTGGTATAACCGTTGTATCAATTTAGTATAGAGATTGTGTATGCATGCATAGGTTCCATCACTTTTGAAAAAGTGTATCAATTTGGTATAACACTGTATCAATTTGGTATAAAAACAGTATATGTAGGAAAGTGTCAAAGTAGCCCACAGGCTATTAAATGACATTAAGCGTTGTATCAATTTGGTATAACGTTGTATCAATTTGGTATAAAGATTGTATATGCATGCATAGGTTCCGTCTCCTTTGAAAAAATATATCGATATGGTATCAGCGTTATATCAATTTGGTATAAAAACTGTATATGCAGGAAAATGCCAAAATAGCCCAATGGCTATTACGAGGTATTATTTTGGTCGACTGGCCACAAGTGGAAAACTTACGAAATGCTGGCCATTTATTTTCAAAATGGCCAGTGGTGTCCTTTCCCCAAAATTAAATCCATGCCAATATGGATCGTGTTGTGAACACAGATAGCCCAATGTCGGACCAAGTTGTTTGGCCTGGGACTAAACAAGGGATTTGCTTGGGATCCAGGTTGAGTAGAGATAAAATAATCGTTGCGGTTTTGGGGATTCGTGTTTATTGTGAAAAATGTTTGTTCCTCTATCTCCTTTCTATTCTTTATATTTATCTTTAGTTACTCGTTGTTATTACGTATCTTTCATTGTAATTCGATACTTGAAGTATTTCATTAGAAATTTGTCTATATTGTATAATACTTGAGTATTTGTTTTGAGAATTCGAGCTCGTCACATCACACAAGTAGTTATTAGGCTAACCACGAGCTATTGGGTCGAGAACAAGTAATAGAGCCCATTTGAACTGGGTTTGGGTTGAGACGTAGGTGTGAATTGGTTCCGGTGTTTGTGATTCACGGGTTATGCGTATTGAAGAAAATGTCTTATTCTCCCGCCTTTTCTAGAGCCTAAGTTTCTCATTTTCATTCTTATCTCTAATCCATAGTTACTTGTTGTTTCAATATTTTTTTATTGTAACTCTATAGTCGAAGTGTTGCCGTTGTAATTTAGTTATCAGTAATTATAAGGGAAAAGGACAGAAACAACACTTCAAATTAAACTATTTCCATAAAAATGACCATGAAATTTAAATTTCACTTTCTAGTCATTTCAACTTACTGGCTTGTTCTATACCGTTTTCATACAACTTCTATACATTTTCTATATAAATCTTATACATATAAATATTTTGTACGGAAATTATACAGTTTTGATACACAATTTATACAATAACTGTACTTTTTTTTTTTACACGTTTATACAACAATTATATAATTTCCATACACATTCTAGATATTTTATATATATATTTTCTACATATATATATTTGATAGAACTATACAATTTTTATACATATATCGTATATACAATTATATCGTTTTTATATAATTTAATTATTATTTCTAAATAATAAAAAAATTGAAATGTTTTTAAAAGGGCTGAATTGTCCAAGTTGAATACTTTATCAGTATTGTATATATACTGTATCGGTATTGTATATGGACTACGTAGGCCAAAATGACCCAAATTAAGACATGACTATAAAACAGAAATAGTATATCCAACTGGACACTTTTTGAAAAGTTTTCAAGGTTGGACTATTTATTTTAAAAAATATTATAGAGTGTCATTTCCCCTAATTATAATACTAAGTATATGTGTTTGAGAATTTGGGTTTGTTGCACATTGCCTTCAAATGCAGCGACTATTTATTGATATAGTAAAGCCCATTGATCCACAGGATTTATATTTTCAATCACAGTAAAATCTTTTTATAACAGTAATCCTGTAGTACCAGTTTACTACAACGATCAATTTTATTTTTTTTTGAAATTAATTTTCCGTGTTATGTTAGTATGTTGTTTATAATAACTAAGAAAATAGTATGTAGTAATTTATGTAGATATTTTATTTTGGATAAACTTTTTAATTACTACCTAGTGATGTGCCTTAATTGTAAGATTTGCCAGAGTTTTAATTGATGCAAGACAAAAACCATCGATAGACACCTAAAGTTTTATCAATCTTCACTTTAACACCTAAAGTAGACGGCGTTCATTTTTGACCCCTCAACTAGCATCCAAATGTGTCATTTTGGCACATTTTTTACAATCAGCAAAAATATGTAATTGTGTGCACTACACGCGCTATGACATGTAAAAGCGATCAATAATAACAGGATATTTGCATTTTAAAATAATTTTTAAGTAATTAATTTAGATTAAAAAATTACAGGTTTAATTTAACTTAAATTAAATTAAACCCACCCCTCACCCCAAATCATCTTCTGAAGCACCCACCCCCACCTGCACCCCTCACTTCCCAGTCCCCACCACCTCCCCAATCGTCTTCTCTAATCTCTCAACCCCCAATTACTTGTTGAACCCCGTACCCCCATTATCAGTGAATGAATCCTCAAAAGAAACCTTCGCGAGCCTATCAACTCCAAATATAAGGAATTAATTTCATTCTCATTAATTAATGGAAGAGAATGAAGAATCAAAAATCAAAGTTGAAGATTTTTTCACAAAATGAAAACGAAGACATGAGATAAAGATGAAGGAATTAATTTCATTCTCATTAATCAATTGGTCGATGTTTATTTTTACAAATGAAAACTGAGGAATTATGGGAGAAAAATGGTGGAAGGAGGAGAAAGAAAGATGAATTGTGGAAAAGTGAAAGCTCAAGGAATTAATTTCATTCTTATTAATCAATTAGTTGATGTTCATTTTCAAAAATGGAAGTTGGAGTATTATGGAAAGCCGTGGGAGAAAGAATGGTAGAAGGAGGAGAAAGAAAGATGAAAAAATTATGAAAATATCCCTCAAACGTGCTCAAAATGCGTGTAGCACACACACAGTGATGACTCAGCAAAAAATGTCAAAATGACGCATTTGGATTCTAGTTGAGGTGCCAAAAATGAACACCGTCTACTTTAGGTGCCAAAGTGAAAAATCTCTGAAACTTTATGTGTCTGTCAATGGGTTCCGATGGGAAGGTCATCTGGCCATATGCATCAATCATCAATATCACACATAAAAATAGAGTAAATACATAATTACACCACTGATCTTGTCCGAGTTTTGCAAAAAGACACCTAAACTTTAACTCCGACCTATTATCCCACCATTCTTCTTTATTTCGTTGCAAATACATCATTTTTCGCTGAATCCCAGTCACAATAAAGAGAGTGGATGCACGCACCAATCAGGTGTTGCCATGTGTCAAATATTTTTAATTTCATATTTTATTTATTTTTTTAATAATTTTTTTTCCTTTTTATTTAATTTATCACCCTCTCCTCTTCCCCCACCCCACCTCGCGTCTAACAGCTCCCCCATCCTCCCACGCGTCCAGGTCAACAGTTCCCCCCACCCCATGCGTCCAGTTTCCTCCATTAAAATGGAGCTTAAAGCTCTTATACAATCTCCATTTTAATGGAGCTTAAAGCTCCATTTTTATTTATGACCCCACCCCCACCTCGTCCAACACCTCTCTCCCCCATTCCCGTCCAATTTCCTCCATTAAAATGGAGCTTAAAGCTCCATTAAAATGGAGATTGTACATCACATTTCCTTTTTAAAATTATGGTGATGATGATGTTGTTGTTGTTTCTTTTATTGATATTGTTATTGTGGTGATTGTTGTAATTGATGTTGTTCTTGAGTTATAGTGATGAAGAAGAAGTTGGGCAAGAAGACAATAGTGGATGAGTGGGGTTGGGGGGTGGGGTTAGTGGGGGAGGGTTATGAAATAATTTTAAAAAATAAGTAAATATTAATTTTAAAAAAAGAATATAAATTATATATTAAATTATTTACACGTGGCAGCTTTTAATTGGTCAAAAAAATTAATTTTTGCCTTTTCACGCGCTTGTGACGCGTGTATACACGTAAAGGGTCAAAATGATGTATTTGCAATGAAATAAAGAAGATTTATGGGGTAATAGGTCGAAGTTAAAGTTTAGATATCTTTTTGAAAATTTCGGACAAGATCAGTGGTGTAATTATGTATTACACTTTACACATGCATAGTGTATGAGAAGATATATATATATATATATATATATATATACACGCATCAATCATCTCTAATTTCAGATATAACTAATTTTGGAATTACTTTTATGATGAGCTTGTTCCATGTTTCATTGGGAGAAAATTATGGAATAACATATTCCGAGATTATAGTGTTATTTATTTTCATCCCATATTGAGGGCGGGTAACAATATCGAGATAACTAATTTCATGATAGTTGATCCTGAATAGGTTCTTAGATACTTTCTTTATCTCAATTTTTACGGCACAATTGAAATTTCGAGATTCAAATTTTTAAACTTTGATTGTAATTCAGGCATATAAGCTTTAAATTTTTTTTGAAATAAAATTCACATATTTAAAAATTACGTAAAAAATATTATAAATCACAATAATTAACAACTTAAAATATATTGAAGACATGTTAATGAATTTCGATTAAAAAAATTGATCTATTATCAAAATTTCAGCCATACAACATAAATCAAGACAGAGGAAGTATACTTTAAAAAAAAATTAAAAAAATAATGAGACCAACTCATTTCAATTAATATGTATGTGTAATAAAGGGGTCTTATTTGTCCAAAACAAATATTAATTTTTGGATTCATATATATTATTTGTCAATTTTTGATAGGAACATAAATTTTGAATAATAGAAATCAGGTGGTTTTTCTTTGATACATCAAAAACTTTTGATGTTGACACCAGTCACCCTCATAGAAATCAACAATTAATTTATTTTTTCTCCTTGGATTTCTTAGGGTTAGTTTAGTTTGAGAACAAGTTATTTCAAAATAATTTATTTCGAGATTGTTATTTTATTAGTGTGGAGTAAAAATGACATTATAATCAAGGATAAATTATCCTACAATTTTATCTCAATCAAACATAGATGAAGTTCATTCTAAAATTAATCTTAAAATTAGTTTTTCTTTATTCCTCGTAACAAACGAGCCCTAAAAGAATAGTGGATACACACCAACCAACAAAGGAAAAACTATCTTGTCCTGTCAAATACATTCTCCTTTAGCTCTGGACTTAAAAGAAAAACTTAACGTTAAACGATGATATTTTGTAATTATAAATATTAGACGACGGTTTAATATTTTGTTTGTAAGATTGAGTAATTCATGAGCAAATATAAGATTCAAGTCTGATATTGCTCGAAAATGTAATTTCTTAAGAGTTATATTCGCACAATTCCACTTTATTGTTTCCTTGACGACTCGAATCGTCTATATTTTGTTTGTAAGATTGAGTAATTCATGAGCAAACATTAGATCGGAGTCTGACATTGCTAAAAAAATGTAATTTTTTAAGAGTTATGTTGAGACAGGTTCAAAATAACAAAATATATCTTTTTCTTAATTTCAACTTTGATTTGATTTATGCTTTTTTAAAATTAGGAAAAAAAATAATGGCGAAGCGAGAAATTTAGTGAAGACGGTATATTAACAGTGTGTAAAATTAAATACATATTTATAGTAATTAATATTTAATGTATGTACACCATTTAATTTTTCAGCAAAAAAATGTGTACTGAATCATCCTTCACCTAAAAAAATGAAACAACACACTATTTAGAGTTTTTTTTTTAAAAGAAAAAAAATTCTTTAAAATTGGCCTCTATGTTTGCCAAAAGTGTTTCGAACACAAATATTTTGTTTTTGTTTGATTGTTATTTTTGTTGCTTATGAAGCTCAAGTGCTTAACAATTGTTTGTGGAGACCTTTTGGACAAAAAAGTATGTATAATTAAATATGGGGGCTCATAGGGGTGGACTAGAGTGGTTGTTGCGGATTTGATCGAATTCAGTAATTTTGTTTAAATCGTGTATTAAAATTTTTTGAATATATATATACATATATATAAATTATTAATTTATAACTTAGTAACGTCGATAGATTGAAATGCAAAGTAAAATCGTGAAATCGTAATAACCCTAGAACCAAAACATCATCAAAGATTATGGTAGGAAGATTTGGATTTAAGATTTATTGATATTTAGTTGATTTCTTAGTTTATATATTATGAATATGTAAGTTGTGCTCTAGATCCACCATTATAAAATATCTCGTCGATCTATTCATAATCATTAAATATTTTGAGTTCGATCCCTATGATGGAATCATCATCGACATGGAGTGTTTTATTCTCAAAAGCGATTTTTTTTTTGTCTTAAAATCTCGATTAATCAAGTTTCAGAACAGATACCAGACATGAATGAATGAAAAACAAAACAAATATAAGAGTTAAAATAATTTAAATCTATGGAGAGTACAACAAATCTTCAAAGTATCTAAATTCTAACATGATGTAGACTTGTCGAATAGATTTCAAATTAATATTATTTGACTTTGAAATAAGGTACATTTTTTGGGTGTATTCGGTATGAAGAAAAATATATTTCTTGATAATTTTTTTTATTTTTTTTTGGGTATTTGATAAGTAAGGCGAAAATGTTATTCTAAAATCGATTTGATATAATTGTATAATAAAATTAAGGGAGGATAGTGTGTACGCAGATATTACCTCTAAATAGAAAGATATTTGTATATATAAATTGTTCTAAAATCATTTGTATATAATCTTGAGAAATGTCATGAGAAGTGGGGTAGGCGATAGCCGATAGGAGTGTAAGGTAATAGCGACATGGGCGGACTTAGGTGGATTTTTGTGTTGTTCCGACACCTGTTAAACCCAACATAGACTAGAGATAATTATATAAAAATTGGTATCGAAATTAGAAAAACACCCTAGCTAAAAACCAAGAAGATAGATCGTTGCTTTTATTTTCAGGTGAAACATTAAGACTTAGAGCGTCAATATGTGTCTTTAAATCTTCCAAATATCCACAACCCCTAATTTCTACGTTTGCCATTAAAAAAAAAGAATAGCATAAATTTAAATTAGTTTTTAGCAATGGCGTAGTATTTCTTTCATCTATTTAGATTATAGTTTTTTTTAGCAAAGGCGACATGAAAATTGTGCACCTTTAGCATATTTATTTTCTTAATTAGGTTAATCTAATTCAAATTCAACTTAAAAATTAATCAAATTAATTCTCAAAAGGTGAAATAAGACAACTAATTTAAAACAAAGGTGTAACATTTTTTCACAAAATATTGTAGTTCATGAAAGTGCATAGTATTCTCAATGAAGCAATAAAATACAAGCTATTATTATTTTCTTGATAAAATGCTAAAATAAGTACATTCCCTACACACTTAAATACTCCTTGCCCTACATCATTATTATTATTATTATTATTATTATTATTATTATTATTATTATTATTACATAATAATATTTGTAACCATTTTGGACTACACTTGACCTAACTTTCCTTTTTTGACTTTGTTCTAAGGTAATTACAAATAATTTTTTACTACAAATATTACTTAGTAAATAATAAAAATGGTAACTTATATGCAATATTAAAGTACTTTCATATTTTACTTTTGAAAATTATTAATTTTTTTGCTATCTTTCAATTTAATCGAAGAACGATGAAATACCATAAAAAGAGCAACCGGTGCATTAATTTTTTTGCTATGCACGGTTTGGAGAAGGGCTGAACTTAAGGGTTTATTGTACTCAACCTAATCTCACATTTCTGCAAGAGGTTGTTTCCACGTCTTGAACCCATGACCTCCTGATCACATGACAACAACTTTACCAGTTATTCTAAGATTTCCTTTCAAACGATGAAATACCATAATAGGATAGCTCGATGCAGTGGCAGAGCCAGAGTTTGGGGGTAAGGGTGTTCATAAAATTGAAAAAAAATGCTACTACATCTACCAGGATTCAAACCCAGGTTGGGGCTGCGGATTTGCACACCCTTAATCATTAGACTATGCTTCTTTAGCTTGTCAAAGGTGTTCAACAATATGTATATAACCATAAATAACTATATTTAACGTATATGCTTAGAATTTTTTTTCGACGAAGGATGTTCATCTGACCACTCTTCGGTGGCTGTAGCTCCGCCCCTGGCTCGATGCACAGAGGGAGAAAGAAAAACTATGAAGGGAGATGTGGGGTTGGGTGTTGCACTAGAAGTTTAAGTATTGCTGGCTAATTTTTGTAAAGTGAGACTAATTATTACATCGAAGTATTATCTACTGCTTATTTTTCGATGCAAATTTTGAAAAATAATCAATGTCACGAAGCTTGAAATTTTACAAAATTATCTTGATTTTTTTGTGTGTGTGATATCATAATAGTGACTAATTTTCAATTATAAAAACTTAATTTGGCCTAATTTGGCCAATATCTATATGTGTAGATCTTCCCACACAAGTTTAGCTTACCTAACTTGAAGGATAAAAATATCATACTACAATCTTAATAAAAGCAACATGTCACACCAAATAGAGTAGTCCTAAAAACAAACATTTTCAAATTCACCTGGTAAAATAAATAAATCCTATGTGAGCAAAAAGTCCAAAATTTGTGCCTAACAATATTAAAAAAGCTTCATTTTTCTTTACCCCTATCATGATTTTTTCTTTTTAAATAATCTAAATAATTATCCACCTAACTGCTCAATTTAAAAATAATCGATAGATATATAATATATGTAAATAAAAATGTGTAATCTATATATATCAACTGTGATTATATTTCCCATAAGACAAATTTAGCATAACCAACTTTAAAGTTGAAATAACAAACTACAATCTTAATCAAAGTGATATGTCACACCAAATAGAATAGTCTAGAAACATACTTTATCTAATTCTACATTGGAATAAATTCTAAAAGAGTTAATTCCAAAATTTGTGCCTTACAATACTTAAAGTAGATGCTTTCAACTTGCTCCACCAACCACTTCAATTAAAAGTAGCCAAAATACATAATATATAACAATAATAACACCCCTAGTATAGTCTCATTTAATTACGAAGGGTAAAATGTACGCAAATCTTATTTCTATCTCAGATGTAGAGAGACTGTTTCCGATAGACCCTCGACTCAAGACCAGAATATATAACATAAACACACATATAATTATGTATAATCAATACACAATCTATGTATTTATTTTGAAAATTGAGGTATCCGAACCAACTATCGCGCACCTCGTCTAAATTCATGGAATACCTGCTATCTACTACCAGTAACTTATACTAGGTAACTACAGATGTAGAGGGACTGTTTCTGTTAGACCCTCGACTCAAGACCAGAATATATAACATAAACATACATATAATTATGTATAATCAATACATAATCTATGTATTCTTTTTGAAAACTGTGGTGTCTGGCTCAGCTATCGTACACCTCGACTAAATTCACGAGATACCTTCTACCTCCACAACCACTAGATACTAGGTAACTGTCAAGTTCTCGCCCAATTTCATTGACCACTAGTCCACATCCTTGAATGCAGTATATAATCTTCATATATCGACTATAAAATGTAAAAGTTGAATTCAATCGGTTTTTGTGTAAAGATCTCAAAGATAGAAGAAAAAATAACACAAACATACACCTTAACATGCCATATTTACACAAATTTCCACCCTTATAAGGTAATTACAAAAATTTCAACTAATCATATATCTTCATTGAATGTATCAGGAATTAATTATGTATCTCGACAGACTCAAAATAGAAAAATTATATCGGGAGCTAATTATGGATCTTTACAAACAACAACAACAACAACATACCCAGTGTATTCTCACATAGTGGGGTCTGGGGAGGGTAGAGTGTACGCAGACCATACCACTACCTCAGATGAAGTAGAGAGGCTGTTTTCGATAGACCCCCGTCTTAGGACCTCTAACAGTATAACAAACACAAAACATAAATGCATATAAACTAGTATAGTCTGCAAAATAAACTAAGGTCACTAGCCATAAGATAATACTACAACTACAAGCTAATACTGAAAACTATCTATCCGAAACCACAAACACCACTCAACACTACGGACAAGAAACTACCGACACAAATAAAGAATGCTCTTCTATTATTACCTGCGCACTCCCAACCCTAACTACCCTAATCCGCGTCCTCCACACCTTCCTATCAAGGCCCATACCCTCCGTAAGCTATAACTGCTCCATATCATGCCTAATCACCTCCCTTCAATATTTCTTCGGCCTACCTCTACCCCGCCTAAACTATCCATAGCAGTGTCTCACACCTCCGCACTGGAGCATCAGATCCCCTCCTCGTCACATGCTTGAACCAATGTAATCTTACTTCTCGCATCTTGTCCTATACCGAGGGCACTCCCAACTTATCCCGAATAATCTCATTCTTCACCCTATCTTTCCTGGTATGGCCACACATCCATCGCAACATCCTCATCTCCGTCACCTTCAACTTTTGGATGTGGGAGTTCTTAACTGGCCAACACTTTGCTCCATTGAATGTATCAGGAGCTGACTATGTATCTCGATAGATCCAAAATCGTAAAAAATATATCGGGAGCTAATTATGTATCTTTATAAAAGAAAACATATATCTTCGTTCGATGTATCGAAAACTAACTATGTATCTCGACAGATTTAAAATTAAAATTTTTAATAATTATACAAAATATTAAAATTTTCTGTAGCTAAACTTCAAACTGTCAGAATTTATGTTGTTTAACCAAAAAAAGAATCCTAAAGAAACAACCAAAAAGTACTAGTGCACTAAAAAGAGCCCTCACAATCAAACAATTTTGGGTCCAAACCCAATATAAACTAGTACTACCAACAAAAGGCCCACTTAAGATGTTGACCCACCACCAAAATGTTACAACTCAAACCCTGGGCCCAATTTGTATAACTCTTTACCCCTCATTTTCATCTTAATTACCTTACATGCCACGAACTTTCAGGTGGCGGTTGGGTTCCTTATGTAACAGAAGATGTTTATTACTTTTATGCAAAAGATAATAATAGTACTCTTATAGTAATTTTACTTTATTTGAATACATGTAAAAAGGAGAAATAAATTGAACATAAGTAGATATTTAATGAAAACTAAAATAGAAATATCCATGATTCTCACTTTTATCAGCGAATTATATTTAAAACTATCCAATCTTTAAACTTTTCAGATGTTAAACGACTTATAGAAAGTTTTACGTTATGCAATAAGAACAATTTTATCTTAAATACCATTAAAATCTTATATATTGTTTTCATCGGATTTCATTAAGCTTGCTCACACTGTCTTGGATCGAAAACTTAATGCTTTTCATCTTTGGCTACGACTAATTATCTCTTCCGTCATTTTTTGATTATCATATGTGTTTTCGATGCTTCGATTATTACATTATTTTATTACAAAATATTTACGTACTATTTTCATTTCACATTATTTTCTTATTGTTCAAAAAGAGATTTTATTCTTGTATTTTTCTTTTTCTCAAATTACTTGAAAATACTTTATTTTTAAATCCAGACGTCTATCAACAACAAACTCTTTTTTCCAAACACTCGATCGTCCCAATCCCTGATCACTTATAGAATCATACCGAATATATTATTATTATTATTATTAATAATGTCCCGGACAAAATATCAGGTTTTTTTTTTCTTCTAAAAATTACACAAATACACAACTTATATTTTCAATATTACAAAAAATTTTAATTTTCTAAACATATTACAAAAATTCCAACATATGCACAGAATGCTATGTATATGCCGATTATGTTATGTATATTAATAGGGAGAGAGTAAAGTAATTAAAAAAGTAGGAGAAAGTGTAATTACTTCCAAAAGGGTTGGTATTTATGTTATTTATATTTTTTTTTAATCTCGATATAACTCAATCTTAATTTTTTTTTCATTAAGTATTAATTTTAATTTTAAATAGTATTAATTTTAATAGTACTAGTATTTTTGTAGGAGGTGAGAAGTCACCTGTTGAGAAAGAAAAAGAAAAGAATAACTGCTTAACGTTGTTCTCACTCTTCAAACTTTCTCTCTCTACAAACCTATACATACACCATATATATATATATAGAGAGAGAAGGTAGTGAATCATGCCATAAGCTTTCTGTATACTTTTTCACTGGCCCTCTGTATTCCTCTGTTGTATCATCATTGTTACATTTTTTTTAGAGAGAGAAAGTGCTGTTGTAGTAGTAGTTTTTGAGGATCTTGTAGAGAGAGAAAGTGTTCGTCAATGGCGAATAATACAGTGCAGAGTAATAGTAGTAACAGTAGTAGTAGTTATGATCTGTCGTTTAAGATCTTGTTGATCGGAGATTCTGGAGTTGGAAAGAGTAGTTTGCTTGTTAGCTTCATTTCTAATGTCGTTGACGATCTTGCACCTACCATTGGTATTTATTTATATATATGCATACACTATATTTTTTTTTTTTGGAGCTTAGTTTATGTGTGAACTGAATGCAAAGTTTGTATGTATATATATATTGTGAAAAAACAAATTTGTGTTTTTAATTTTGTTTGATGATTTGGATTTGGATTTTGGAGTTTATGAGCTTGGAGTTTTGTATCTGGAATGAGTAGAGGCGGAGCTGAGATTTGAAGTTTATGTGTTTTGAATAGAATATTTGTACATAGTTTTTGTTTTTGGTTGATCGTTTGATTTGGATTTTTGGAGTTTATGAGCTTGGAGTTTTGTATTCGGAGTTAGGATTTGGATTTTATGAGGTGGAGTTGGGATTTGAAGTTGAGTATATGAGCTCGGAGGTTTGTATTATAGGATTTGAAGTTAAGTATATGAGCTCGGAGTTTTGTATGCAGGATCAATAGAGGCGGAGCTAGGATTTGAAGTTGGGTATATGAGCTCGGAGGTTTGTATCTGGAATCGATAGAGGCAGAGATAGGATTTGAAGTTGAGTATATGAGCTTGGAGTTTTGTATCCAGGATCAATAGAGGCGAAACTAGGATTTGAATTTTAAGAGGTGGAGCTAGGATTTAAAGTTTACGAGTCTGCACTAGGATTTGAAGTTAATTCAACAGATTTGTTAATACAAATATAAGGTCTAAACAAAAGCTATTGAGTTTTTCTTTTTCTAGTTTTTGTTTTTGCTCGATCATTTGATTTGGATTTTGGAGTTTATGAGCTTAGAGTTTTGTATTCAGAATCAATAGAGGTGTAGCTGGGATTTGAAGTTGAATTTACGAGCTCGGAGTTTTGTATCCTTAATCAATAGAGGAGGAGCTAGGATTTGAAGTTATGGGGCTGAGATAGAATTTGAAGTTTATGAGGCGGAGCTGGGATTTGAAGTTTATGAAGTCGAGCTAAGATTTGAAGTTGGGCTCGGAGTAATGTATCCTGAATCAGTATAAGGTAGAGATAGGATTTGAAATATATGAGTCGGAACTAGGATTTGAAATTTATGAGTCTGGGGGGTAGGATTTGTTGGATTCTTAGCAGTTATTTTAATATATCGAAAATGATCATTATTTAGATCTGAACTTGCCTTACACATGTTATCTACCAAAACTAGAAAAAAAATTGTTTCAGCTTTAGTAAGAAATAGAACATGGTATTTATGTATCCTAATAATAAATTTATTTGAAATCCTAATAATTTTTTTTAGAAAAAATCTGAAATGCACTATTTTCTGAACAATAATGGACTTTGTTTTTAGGGTACTGTAAGACAGAAGAAACAAGAGAAAACAAAAAGAAGAATACAGATTGTTAGGACTGTTTTCACCAATGGCTAGGCTGTCCTTTAACATATAACTATTTTTTACTTTTTTTAGCCCTGTCTTGACACATTGTGTCATGTGTTGAGCTGATTTCCTTTATTAACAATCAATTAAGTTTTTTATCAGATGACTACTGTTTCTGCCGTAAGTAAATATGCAGATACCATTCTGCTATATCTTAAGATTGCCTAAACTTATCTGATATTTAGTTCAAAAATATTGCATCTTAAATGGGTAGTTATGTTGAGTAGAATCAATGTGCTGGTAGGAGGTACTCGATGGATTAGTTGACATGCATGCAAGTTGGCTTGACCACTATTGTAAAAAATGAACCTAGAGTAGAATGCCTTTGCGTCTGCATATTGCTTTATGTGAATGCTCCGACTAGCAAAAGAGTAACAACAACATACCCAGTGTAATCCCATAAGCGGGGTCTAGGGAGGGTAGAGTGTACGTAGACCTTACCCCTACCTCGTAGAGATAGAGAGGCTGTTTCCGATAGACCCTCAGCTTAAACAAAGCCTGTTAAACAGTTTGGAAGACTATCAAAAGAATGTAAGATAAAAAACCATGCAAGATGTAGCTTTAGAGTGCTCAATGTTGTTTCTTTTCCCTCATCTTTTTCTCTTTGTCTCATCTTCGTAGCTGATCTAGTAATTTATTTAAACATCCTTTGAAGTTGTCAAGTAGATTCTCATATGATGGTTGATCTCTCTGATACAATTTTCCACTGACTTTATTTTTCTTTTGTCTGATGACTAGGTGTCGATTTTAAGATTAAGACGCTTACCGTTAGTGGGAAAAGACTGAAGCTTACCATTTGGGACACAGGTAACAACTAACATAATGTCTGGACTCTGGAATCTAGTTTGCTGTATTACATGGTGCCAAATGCTTACCTTTATTCGTCATTCGAAAATTGCATAATCTGGTTCAGATGAAATCTGCAGCAAAACTTTAGAACTCCATAATTAGGAACATTTAATATTAAAGCCTAATAGTCCTAGCTTTTGGAGTTCTAAAATGTTGTGACCATTTAAGTTGATATTCCTTAACACTGGAAATAACATATTTCATGGTACATAGATGACACATGATTAAACCAAGTAGTCCGGAAAACAATATTTGCTATGCGTGGTGAAGTATGTGAAACAGTGGTATCAAATTAACGCGGGATCTCTTAAATCTCTTTGTGAAATGGTGGATTTATGTGCTTAGACACAACATAATCTGTTGAAACCTCTAATTTACCTGATAAAAAACAACAACTTAATCTACATGACGATTGGTTGGTTTAACTAAAGACATGCCAACTTGATTTTCACATGCATTTTAAGATGCATAATTTGTTAAGGAAAAATGGATGTGCGGCTTAACTTAAACTCCCAAAACTAGCGCATGAGGTAAGATTGTCGAACATCAATCAAAAGAGACTATAACCCATTCCCTGATCCAATATTTGATACCCTAACACCCTCCCAGCACACCAGGATATCTATAGCGTGTATAACATAACATCGGGGCCAACACTGGAAAACACAACTATGGAGGTGGCTCTTTGACCATGTTAAGAAAAATAAACCTTGTACTTAACTAAATCCAAATTCTAGTTCACCAGGTGAGGATTGTCTACGACCATATAAGGAGACAATAATCCGTTCCCTCAGTGTAACATAACAACCAGTAAACTTTCCTCTACGCTGAGAAGTGTCTAAGGTTTTTCTTAGAGATAAATTGTGAAATTCAACATTTTGGCGGAACTACTGAAATCAGTTTTATCATAGGTGAAAATTTTACTGTTGTCCTACTCCAACAATTAACCAGTTTCCTCAGTATCTTTGTGGAAAAGCTTTATAGAGTATTTGGTTTTACTTGGATCCAAATGGAAAGTTGTAATTGTGCGTATCATGTTTCCTACAGCTGGACAGGAGAGGTTCAGGACACTGACAAGCTCCTACTACAGAGGTGCTCAGGGGATCATTCTTGGTAAGTTTTAAGTGAATTAGTGCATTTTCATATATTGCAAGAGAGAATAAATCCGTTGTTGATAATGCATCTATATGTTAGCTAGAGTTGACTTTTGTTATTATGTCACTCATCTTCACTGCAGTTTAACACCATTCTACCTTTTTAAACCATAGAACAGATCATAATTAAGAGTCACTTGTAATAGCAATCTATAAAGGTTACAATCCTCTATAGCTAGTTTAAGGTTGGATTTACTGTTGCACTGATCTTTCAGAGAATTACACTCTGATGCCTATTCATCTATCCTTTTTATGTCTCTTCGGGCCTTTATGTCTAAGGCCATATTTACACTTTTTTTTAACAAGCCATTTCCATTACGCAATCATCTGGAGTTTTTATTTTTGATGCAGCAGCCGTCATATTATTGCATGTCCAAAAGTAGAATGATTTTCTTGGTAATACTGGTGAAAGTTTGAGCTATTGGTTTTTGGAGCTTCTTCTCTTAGGTTATGTCAATCTGACTTCCATCCATTCTTTGAAATGACAATTCTATGGCATGATACTAGGATCAGATCTTTGATGGAAATTGACTAGCACAGTTAAGTTGAACAATTTGATTAATAAAAAGGACAGCCTGGTGCACTAAGTTCTCATTACACATGGAGTCCAAGAAGGGATGGACCTATTGGGTAATCGACTTTATGATATGCAGCTTCAGCTTACTTTTCTACAAGTGTTATTTCCACGGCTTGCACCTGTGACTTTATGATCACGCTGTGTCAATTTGTACGGTGGTGCCAAGGCTCCCTTTTCCTATATTTTTTTTTCATACGAAGCATTTATCTGTCTAACTTTGTTCACATATTTCTACATTCCTCTAAGATGTTTTGTGTTATCTTTAATTCTTGAATGCATTTCTAACTATTATGTTTACATATGTTCAAATTTTGTTTACAGTCTATGATGTAACAAGGAGAGAAACCTTCACAAACTTGTCTGATGTATGGGCAAAAGAGGTGGAGCTGTACAGTAATAATCAGGATTGTGTAAAGATGCTTGTTGGAAATAAAGTTGACAGAGTAAGCTCTTTGTATAAATGAACATGCTTGTATTTCTTTCGATAATTGTGTTGGAGTCGATTCATTTTGCTTCTTGAATGCTAGGAGACGTTAGCTATCCATCTTATGTTATTGTTCTGTTTTAGAATGGATTACAGAGTTAGAGGATGAGTTTGGTTATATCTTAATGTTTTCTATGGGAATATCTTTTAACATTCATTGTTATTGATCTTCATCATTAATGTCAACGTCATAGTCCATTATTGACGCTTGAATAAAGTCAGTAAACCAAGTTTTGTTCTTACTTTACTCTTTTCTTGTCAGGAATCTGAGAGAGCTGTGACGAGGGAAGAAGGCATTGCCTTAGCGAAGGAACTTGGAGGTCTATTTCTTGAATGTAGTGCTAAAACTCGAGAAAATGTGCAACACTGCTTTGAAGAGCTTGCCTTAAAGGTAAATTATACACCCATGACTTCTCTGTAGGATTCACAAGATATGGAGTTGTCAAGTTAGCATTGTATGTAAAGTAACACGGTGAGCTAGCTGACATTTTAGATTGAAAACTCAAAAAAAATATTGTTCTTATAGCAATATCAGGTAGTAGCTTTTATACATTATCTTTAGTTGAAGATTTGCCAAGCTCATCTATATTGTATGCTGTGGGACATCTCTCTTGTTTGTAGTTGTAGTGTGCATTTACATTTCCCTTTGTTTTTATGCGTAAAGGAAAAAGTCTTGCTTTTATGAGTCAGTAGATCAGTGTGATCTTGAGCCAGGGGACTATTGGAAACAGCCTCTGCCTCTCTACCTCTGAGGTAGAGGTAAGTCTGCATATACTCGACCCTCCCTAGAACCCAATCTTTGTGAGATTATACTGGGTATGTTGTTAGATCCGTGTGATTTACTCTGAAGATACATCATGTTCTACACTTGAAAACAGTGTCACATATTAGACAGGTTTTATGACTAATCGACTCTCAAGATTAAGAACCGGTACAGTCCAATGTTTCTTGATTTCAATACCCTTGACCTTCAAGCTTGATAAATGTTCTAGTCCAACAGTTGTGATCTGTTTATTATTTAAAACCAGGTTCATTTGTCAACAATTCTCAACTTAACAGCCTCTCTACCTCTGAGGTAGGGGTAAGGTCTGCGTACACTCTATCTTCCTAGACCCCACTGGATATATTGTTGTTGCATATACTTTCAGGATTAACTTTCTGATCGATTTTCCAACTGGACTACTGCATATTTAGATAATGGAGGTGCCTAGTCTCCTGGAAGAAGGATCGACTGTCGGGAAGAGAAATATCTTGAAACAGAAACAAGAACAGCAAACACAACAAGGTGGTGGTTGTTGCTCATAAAACGCGTCAAACTCTAGGACTTCAAAATGACGATGTGTGCACTAGATGGTGCATATCAAATATGTATATGTTGTTTTCTTTCTTCTTTACTGTTTTTTTTTATCCTTGCTGCTTTGAAAGTGGTTAGAAATGTCATGTAAAGTAATATGGTCGATGTGGTTATTGATTAATGTTCTTGTTAATATTTGCCAGATTGTTGTCAAATTGGGTGTTTTTCATAATTATTAATGTGCATTTCATCACTAATTGCCTTTGAGAACCAACACCATATTGCACTATATTATCCACAATGTGTTTTCTTTATATTTCTGCCATTCCCCAAACCGTGTTCAGAGCGGGAGCTTTAGTGCACCAAACCGTCCTTTATCTTCACTCACAGCAAGATCAGGCTGTTTGAGAAATACTTGAGATCTGCTAACCAAAGATCCAAGCAAATGGATGATACAGTATAATTTTAGACGACATTATACCGTTGAAGTTCAAGCAAAAATGACTAAACTTCAACTACGCGTGCCTGAATAAAATTCAACATACCTAATCTGGTAATTGGTTTGCAATTTAGAAACCCGCATAACTAATACATATATAAGTTAAGAGGAAATCTGTGTAATATTTTACGTAGGATTGAAGATGGAGTAACATAAACATGAATAATTAGATCCCGCATACAATAACACTACATAGATTTTCTCATAACTAATCACTGTATTACTAATACATACATGATCCAACTAGCTACCAAACGACCCTCAAGATCTTTTCAAAGAAATTACATAAAGTATTGATAATTAGAATACTTCTAGGTACTTTCACTAAATATGTAATTGATGTCGAAACTCACCCAAAAAATATTCCTAATACTCCCTCCA
>NC_061119.1:3943133-3957536 GCF_002878395.1 Capsicum annuum
TTAGTTGTTTGCTATACTAAATATTTTGTAAATATTTTCTGAATTTTATCTTGATCTCTTTTTTGTTAAATATTGAAATTCAACTCTCATCATACACTACACTCGATAATTGAATTTAATAATGTCATAAAGATTTTTATATTGAGAATCAAATAAAGAAAAAAATATTTTTGCAACATTTACTAATTAGGCAAGCACATGTAGGGGAATTTTCATATCTCAATTGGTTACTTTCACCTTGTTGATCAGAATTTGATTTTGATACGTAGATTATTTTATTTCAAATTATGTCCTCACTTGTTTACTACAACGTGGAAATGTTAATAAGTATACTAGAAAATCAGCTATTTGGTTTTCTCTCTCTTCTCCCTTTTCTCTCTCCTCCCCTTTCGCAATTTTCACTGCTCTCGCCGGCGGAATAAAGTTTCTGCCGGCTCGATCCCGATTTCGTAGTCAGTATGCTGCACTGGACACAGGCAACTAGATCTAACTCCGGCATGTCTAGATTACCAGACTTTGCTCAACCAAATCTAATTCCGGCGAAGGTCTAGTGATAATATTTCGACGACCAATTTCTGCATTAATTTGTCGGAATCCAACATACCACACAAAAGAAGAGGACTTGGTCTACAAGCATAACACGGTGACTTCTAACCTTTGCTATTTATTTTTTCTTTTCTTCTTCTTCTTTCTTTCTTATTATGTACTGTCTCTTGACTTGTTTTTAATTTGTGGGATTGACTGTTTTCTTGTATTGGTGACTTGTATTGCTATCTTGTTATTTGTTTTGTTGTTCTTGTTGTTAGGCCAAATAGTGAGCTTTGTGTGTGCCTTCTATCCCCTTATGTTGTTTTTGTTTCTTTCTTTGTTTCTATTTTTTGAGTAGTGGCTTTGGGCGTTAATGTTAGGATAGGGTCATATACGAGGGGGTTGAGGCTTAGGTCAATTTTGGGGGTGGAGGAAGAGGGGATGACTTGTTTGGAGGTAAGGGAAGAGGGAAGGACTGGGTTGGGAGTGGGGACAAGGTCCGATGTTAGGACAAATTTAGGGTATGAACTGAGGGGTAGTAGAGGTAGGCGAGATGTAAGAGTTATTAGGTTGAGGGTTGGGTCTTGGAATATAGGGACCCTGCAGGGTAAGTCCATAGAGCTTGTGAAGATTCTTAGAAAGAGAAGGATCAATATTGCGTGTGTCCTCAGACCAAGTGGGTAAGGTCTAAGGCTAGGGATGTGGATGGTTACAAGTTGTGGTACTCAAGTAGTGAGAGGCGTAGGAATGAAGTAGGCATCTTAGTAGATGAAGAACTTAGCAATAGGTTGATGACTATTAAGTTGGTCATTAGAGGGTTTACTCTGAATGTGTGTAGTGTTTATAAGCTACAGGTGGGCTTGGATGAGGAGGAAAAGAAGAAATTTTGGGAGGTTTTAGAGAAGGTGGTGAGAGGCGTGCCTTTCTCCAAGAAGATTGTTGTAGAAGGGGATTTCAATGGGCACATCGGGGTGTTACCGGGAGGCTATGGCTAATGTACATGGAGGTTTTGGTTTTGGGAAGAAGAATGAAGAGAGAGTTGCTCTGTTGGATTTTGAGAGGACGTTTGGGATGTGTAAGACCTCGAGTCTGTACCTCGTATGCCACATGGTGCTCACGACCCCAAAGGACCACAAGCTAACCCATGACTGGTACCTGCTGTGAGCACTGAATAATAATACTAAAAACATATGCGGAAGAATAAATGAAATGCCATAAGGTTCTCAAATTACTGAAATAATAAGTGAATGTACTGATAATAACATATGAAAAACTAAAAAATTAATTGTGCTAGTCTGAAAGCCTCTAATTGTCTGAATATGGAGTTGATGAGATAAGTCCCCAACTAACTCTGACTACTGAATATACTGAAAACTGAAATACTAAAATGATAACTCTGTCCTCGATCTATGAGGACTCATCACTAAATCTGCTGCTGATAGTCTGGGCTGCTAAGTACGATCAAGAGCCTGTGTGTATGAACCTGTGATATAAGACATCATAGAACATAAGAAAGGTATGCGTCAATACTTTGAATATACTGGTATGCTAAGTGAGGTAGGCTGTTATGCATGGGTTCATATGCATAAACAATAACTGACTGAGTAACATGAATATAACTAAATGAGAGTACATGCATAAATACATAAACTGTAACTACGATCGTGTTAACACTGGATGTTGAGTTATGAGTATTGGTATACTAATATCTGAGTTTACTGATACTATAATACTGATAGTTGAGTGATTATTGATGAAAGTCCTAACTTTGAAAAACTGATCCGAGTTCTATACTGAGATGGATGACTGTATCTGACAGTCCTGATTCTATAGAACTAAATTGAGCCTATACTAAGAATGAAACTGAAACTGCGGGAATTAATCATCTAACGGACATGCCCCTCGTCGAATGGATTGGGATCCAATCTATAACCCTAGTTGGAAGGGTGTCAGTATCGTGCCACGGGTAAATACAAAGATGTGAGTTAACCCTCTCTGATAGGAAGACATTTCATCATCCCTCGCTGGCAGGAAAACTCATATGAGATGTATCAACCCTAGTCTGGCAGAAAGATATCTCAACCTACGCTGGCTACGTAGTTCTGTAATGCAGGGATTGCTACTAAGGGTCAAACCCTCTACTGGCAGGACTTCCCCCATCCCTGGGTTTGCTCGGTGCTAATTCCTACTTTCAGCTAAATAGACACTGAACTGATTTCTAGACTGTACTAGGCTTGACTGAACTGTTACTGATCGTGTTGTCTAATTGAACTGAGTTGAGTTTACTGGGTTCCGCTGATTGATGGAATACTACTGAGTTCTATTAACTGACTGAGTTTACTGAGTTCTGAACTGAATACTGAACTGAGACTGTGACTGGTTACTGAATACTATTGTTTGTGGCACTATTGAGACTATTCTGTAACTACTGTAAATCTAAGTAAAAAACTAGATTATTTGATTATTGAATACCCCCAGGACTAGATAGCATGAGAATTAAAGTATAAACTTGAAAAGAATAACAATGTTCACTTGTTCATAATTCATTCATAGAGACATTTTATCAAACACTTGTAAGATATAAGCTTGTACATATGCTAGCATGTAATGATTTTCACATTTAATTCACATGAGCAAAACATCAAGCACTTGGGGAACATAATCTATGCATATGATGCTAAACAACATGTAGGCATCACAAATCTCAAATTCCAATCTACCATTTTAAGGGTTTTAGCATGAGTTCACATGATACTACACACATGGTAAATAATTTCACATGAAACTTGTAATAAACCATGGATTAGAAACCCAATTAACATCATACTCATGAATACACTCAAATCCAACATGGAATTCATGAAATCAATTAACTTGTAGTTTAAAAGAGTTTCTTGAACTCCAAGGGTGGAAGGAAACCCTTAGATGAACACTTCACATACCTGGGTGCTTGAATTAGTGAAGGTTGATGGAATGTTCTTGAAGATTAAATTTGAATTTAGATCACCTAGGGATTTTTCTTGAGTAAATTTGAGAGAAATAATGAGTTTTTACCTTTTGGATGGCTTAATTACGTGTTTTGGGGTTGAATAGAAGTGGAAAAACGATCATTACCCCTCTGGTCGCGACTAGGGGTGTGCGAAAACCGAATCGACTGATAAACCGAACCAACAAAAATATTATTAGGTTATTGGTATTGGGTAAACAGTTTTTTTATTGATTTTTTAAAAAAATTTATTAGGTAAGCGGTTCGGTTTTGGTTTTAGCTTATTGGGTTATTGGTTAAACCAATAACCCAATAAGAATACAATAAGTTATTGTTTTACTCCTATTTGTGTTTTATATATAAATATTTATATTACTAATATATACACACACACTACTTATTCACAATTCAGAGATTCACAAAGTATTAACCTATTCAGGACAACAAAGGCAAAATACAAAGCTCGAGTATTGTCGCATTGGAAAGCTTGAAGTATTTAATAGCTTCCAACAATTAGGATTCAGTTTTTTTAGAACTAACATTCAGTTCAATTTTGAAGATTCTTGTAAACTAAAATGCATTGCGTATGATTTTGGCAACAGCTAAGATTTTTTTTTTATGTTAGTTGTTGCTATTTTATCTAATAAGCATTTTCTTACTGGTTAAATTGAAAATCGATCTGTTAACCACCAAAAATTGATAAACTGAAAATCGATAAGAAAATATTTTATTGGTTGGTTATTGGTTTTTCATATGTAAAAATCAAAAACCGATAAACCGAACCAATAACACATAAAACCAAACCGAACCGACCGATGCACACCCCTAGTCGCGACTTTCATTGAGCTGAAATTGTGCCCAGTGACGCGTAGACCGATGCACCTCATCGATGGCATCAATGCGATTACCAACGCACCACATCAAGTTTGTGTTGGTTCACTGGAATTGCACTGAAAGCTGGGAGAAAAATATCTGTCGACGCAATGGGCGATGGGGTACGTCAAGATCGCGTCCACCCACTGTTTCGGTCATCCAAACTTGATTCAAATTTGGTTCAAAAAATCCTATTGACACACCTGATCATGATTCAATCCAGAGATTGACATCTTAAGGTCATAAGGGTCGTGCAATAAGATCACCAACTTATGAAGGCTAAAATAGTTCTAAGTGTAAACACTTAGCTGAAATTTCCTAAGTCTGGGACCTCTTTTCATGCTCTAAAAGATTGAGCTAAGCTTAGAATATTGCAGGGTCATACTAATAGACTGAACTTACTTTCTGGGCATGCATAACTGAAACATGATTTCATGACTGAAACTACTGATATACTGAGTTTTCATACTGAACATGTATGACTGAAGCATGGATGAATTCTGAAGACATGACATATGAATTAGTTGTTTCATGAGGGTATGCATGATATGAGAATGCTATGCAACTGAACGGATATCTAACTCATAAGGGAATCTGAATATGAAACTGAGTAAATTCAAGGAAAACTATTATGTTGACCTGGATTTGAGTTTGCAGAGAAGAGGTAAGGATACTTGGTCCACATATCTGCTTCTGCTTCCCAAGTATCTCTCTCAATGGATTGATTCTGCTAAAAAATTTTGACTAGAGGGACTTCTTTGTTCCTCAGTCTGCGAACCTGATGATCAAGGATTTTGATGGAAACCTCTTCATAAGAGAGACTCTTCTGGACATCTACGCCCTCTATAGGGACTACGGCTGCTAGGACACCCACACATTTTCTTTGCAAGGAGACATGAAACACTGAAACTAAATTTGAAGGCAACTCAATCTCGTAAGCTACCTTTTTGAAATGGATCAAAATTAGATATGGACAGACATATCGGGGGACTGAGCTTCCCCTTCTTACTAAACCTTTTCACTCTCTTCATATGAGAGATTTTCAAATATACATAGTCACCAACCTCAAACTGGAGATCCTTTCTTTGCACATCTGCGTACGATTTCTGCTGGATCTGAGCTTTCTTAAGCCTTTCCCTAATCATCTAAACTTTCTCTAAGGTATCAAATACCAAGTTAAGCCCTACCACTATGGCCTCACCCACTTCAAACCAACTAATGGGAGTATTACATCTCCTCTTATAGAGTGCCTCAAATAGAGCCATTTGAATGCTGGAATGATAGTTGTTATTATATGCAAACTTAATCAAAGGCAAGTGGTCATCTCAACTACCCTTAATGTAAATGAAATACGCTCTTAGCATTTCTTATAGAGTCTGAATGATCCTTTCTGCTTGACCATCTGTCTGAGGGTGAAAGGTTGTACTGAGGCGAACTTGGGTACCAAGACCCTTTTGAAAGACTTTCCAGAAATAAGAGGTAAACTGTGTACTTCTATCTTAAATGATGGATAATGAAACTCTGTGCAATCTGACCAACTCTCTGACATAGAGTTTGACATAATCCTCAGCTAAATAGGAAGTATGGACTGGAAAGAAGTGAGCGGATTTGGTCATCCTGTCTACAATGACCCAAATCGAATCATGCTGATGACGAGTACAAGGCAAGCCCATCATAAAGTCCATGTTCACTTCTTCCCATTTCCAAGTGGGAATACAATCTTAACCTGCTGACATGTTGAGCATTTAGCTACAAACTCTACAATATTTCTCTTCATCCCACTCCACCAATAGACTTCTCACAAGTCGCGGTACATCTTGGTGGCCTCTGGGTGAATCGATTAGCGCGCACCATGCGCTTCTGTGAGAATCCGCTACCTCAAGTCATCCAATAACCAATGTGCCGCGTCGAGTTCATGTTGGTTCACTAGAATTGCACTAAAAGCTAGGAGAAAAATATCTATCAATGCGATGGGCGATGCGGCGTGTCGAGATCGCATCGATCCACTATTTTGGTCATCCAAACTCGATTCAAACGAGATTCAAAAAATCTAAAACTTACCCGAAATGACCTATTAACACACCTGATTATGATTCAATCCAAATATCAACATCTTAAGGTCACAAGGGTCATGAAATAAGATCCCCAACTTATGAAGGCTAAAATAGTTCTAACTATAAACACTAGCTGAAATTTCCTATGTTTAGGACCTTTTTTCATTCTATAAAAGACTAAGTTAAGATTATAATTTTGTGGGGTCTTACGGGATGGTGGTAGTGAACTCAAGATTTCTAAAGAAGGAAGATCACTTGGTTACCTTCCGAAGCATGGTAGCCAAGACTCAAATTGAATTTTTGCATCTTAGAAAAAGGGATAGGGTGTTATGTAAGGATTATCAGGTCATTCCGGGTGAGAATATTTTGACCCAGCATAGGCTTATAGAGATGGACTTGGGTATAAAGAAGTATAAGAAAAAAAGTGGTGAGGAGGGTCGACCCAGAATAAAGTGGGGTGGCTTGATGTCGGTGATGCACTGAAGATAGAAGAGAAGGTGGTAGGAATGAGGGTGTGGGAGTATAGGGGGACATGGATGGTATATGGGATAGGGATGCTAGGTTGTAACACCCCGTATTCAAGTACGTGTATTGGTCTTATTTATATGGAATTAATTTTTTTATTTTATTTATACCAGAATTTGCCCGCCGATGGTTCCATGCGAAGGTTATTGAATAAGATTTTCAACAATATAAATATTTTAAAAAACGAATAGGTTTCAGATATAATCAAGCACATTCAAAACTATAAAATAGTGGCCGGGATATTTGGGAATAGTAAATGTGCAGGAAAATTTCCTGCACACAAACTACTGAGGCCAGCCGAATTTTTGGGTCAAATTCAAATGATCATAACTCCCCTAATATAATAAGATGGGAGAGCTGTGACCTATGAAAAGAAATATCTTTGAGTCTTCTTTACAATGAAATTGGTTTCATCCAAATCCAACGTTTGAGTAAGGAGTTATACTCGTTTTACTTTAGCCTATCAAAATAGATTTTTAGGGTCAACTTCAAACGACCATAACTCCTTGTACAGGACTAAATGGGTGGCCTACTTTATATGAAATGAAATCCCTTTGAATTATCCTTCCAACAATACCAATTTCACCGAAATCCGATATTGGAGCAAAGAGTTATGGTCGATCTACTTTAGCTTATCAAAATAGTCCACCAAAGGACAGATTTGACATTATTTAAATTTTAAAGGCATTTTGGTCATTTCCTATTATATTATGGACGGGAATATGTGTATATATACATGTATATGAGTTCAAAAACTCATTTTCATCATCAATCATAGAGAAAGAACAAACCCTAGCCAAATTTGACCTTTAAATTACTTTTGATTCAACCGTAGAAATTCCAAAGTAATCCGATAACTATGTTTGTCATCTCGAGAGCTTCGAACGGCACCTATTATTTGTACAAACAGGATTGCATAATCAAGAGGTGAATTCGAAGGTATGAATATTGTTTTCCTTTGTTCTTTTCCATAGTATATATGTGATAGAGGATTATATGTATTGGTTGTTATTGAAAGGTGATGGAAATAGGGTTATGGACTATTTTTCATGGTTTGGTTGTATTGAATTATGGAAGGTGGATATGGTAATTGAGTTATGGAAGGTGGATATGGAAATATACTATTAAATTGATGATTATTTATGTCTATGGCTCAATTTGGTTTAATGGATTGGTTGGAAGGATAAATGAATCCAAACTTGATATTGGAGGATGTTGTATGAATATGCATGGTATGTGAATGTAATTGGAGTATAAGAGGGTTAAAGTGACACCCTTTATGGTGTAATTAAGGCTTACTACTTAACCGCTAGTTTGGTAATTTCAAATAATTGAATTGTGACATTTGGTTGCTAACACTATATTGCTATATATGTTCATTGTAGATAAGTAATCCAAAAAGATGGGAAGTCTATTTGGGACTAGTATTGAAGGTTGACAGTCAGGTATGTAAAGCATACTCTATACCATATCTTTGGCATGAAAGTGAAAAATTGTTCTATTAAGAAAGTTTCCAAAGTTATTCAATAACATGTGATCCATAATGGTTTTGTATGATGTCCTATGTTACCAATGAACTTGTTTCCACCCTACAAGATGTCCATTCCAATACTTACTTGTCTTCTAAATCTTACATATTTTTTGCACTAATGAATGTCAAAAGGTATCCAGTTACTCAAACAAGATCCATGTGCTATTAATGACTCCTAAACATTTCATTGATATACCAATAAGTTCCTACTTCATTGTTATGGCATTGATGAGTCCAAAACACTTCATTAATGTGCCAATGAGTTCTTAATTCATTGTTATTGCATTGATGGTCTATTTATATGTCTCTTATTGATGTATCATTGTTTCAAAGTATCAAAAATGCGGTGGCGACCGAAATAACAATCTCAAAGATTAATTGAACTAAGTGATGAAAGTTCTTTCTTATCGGGTGGTATCCCAGGGGCATAAGCCTATCATGGGTCGATCCCTATTTATGTGTTTATGGGTGGTATCCTAGGGGCATAAGCCTATCATGGGTCGATCCCAGTTGATATGTACTGGAGGCATCCTAATGGTCACAGTACAGTACAGTAATGATTACAAAGATGATAAGAACAAAGGTAAAGTGATTGAATAAATAGAATGTACAGGTTGTCACAAGTTCTAATAAGTGTGGTCCACTCCTATTATGATTTATTCACTTGTTTTTTATTTCTATTGAGCTCCTATATCATATGTGATTATCTACAGCTTTACATACTCAGTACATATTTCGTACTGACGTCCCCCATGGGGGACCTGCATTTCATGCTGCATGCACAGGTACCTCAACTCATACATTGCACAAGTAGGAGCTAGGATATCTAGCTGCTTTTGGTGAGCTCCAGTTTGCTTCGGGGCTTTCTGTGTCATATCCAGTCACTTTTGGTAATGTATAGAAGTTAGTTATATGGCGATGTGTATCCCGACCTTAGTTAAACTCTGTGTATTATTTAGAGGCTTTGTAGACCTAATGTACAGTCAAGGTGGTGTTTTTTTAATAGACGTGATGGCTCCAACGGCCAAGTATTGTATATACATATATATGTATGCTCGAGCTTATACAGGTGATTATTTCCTTTTATATGCGACATGATGTTGTCTGACTTTCGGGTTGTCATAGAGGTATGCATGGAAAGTATAAGTTTATGAGCTGGTTCTCCTGGCCCTCCTCAATTACGGGTGCCAGTCCGCCCCAATAGGATTTGAGGCGTGACAAAAGTGGTATCACAGAAGTTTGTCCTAGTGAGTCTACACAGCCGTGTCTACGTAGAGTCTTATTTATCGATGTGTCGTGCACCGCATCTATAAATAGGAGGCTATGGACATTTAGGAATTGTTTCTTTTCTTCATGTCTTAGATCGTGTGATAGAGCCTATATTGTATATGAAGTCATAGTTGACCGTTGAATTCGTTTGTTTCTCTTATTATAGTAATGATGCTGGTTACCAGAAGCAAGAATACCGGTAACAAGTAGATGTGGCTGCCGAAGAGGGGACTAGTAAGTCACCCATTATACCAGTTAATCAAAGTGAGGCTCCAGTTGATCATGCATCAGAAACTTCTTCCACTTCAGAAGAAATAAGGGGAAGGAGAATTATATTCCCAGAGCCACATATTAATGCTGCTGATCAAGATCTTAGAAATGCAGTGCAACTTTTGACTCGTATAGTTGCTGGGCAAGCTTAAGGGCAATCCATTCCTACCACGGGTCCTAGTGGTACAGATAGAGCAGCTAGCCTTTGAACACAGGATTTTCTTAAGATGGATCCTCCCACTTTTACTGCATCAGATCTTAACGAGGACCCACAGGACTTTATTGATCAAATTCAAAGGGCCTTAGATGTTATGCATGTAACTGGTAGAGAGACAGTGGATTTAGTAGCGTATAGATTTAAAAGGGAGGCTATATATTGGTACAAGGACTGAAAATGATCTAGGGGTATTGATGCAACCCCAGCTACTTGGAAAGAGTTCAAAAAGGCATTTCTTGATCATTATCTTCCATTCAAGACTCGTCAGGACCGTGCAAATCAATTTTTAAATCTTCGTCAGGGGAATATGAGCGTGAGGGAGTACAGTCTCTGATTTAATTCCTTGTAGAGATATGCTCCTAATATTGTAGCTACTATGGATGACAGAGTTCATCAATATATGGATAGGCTGGATCCATATTTGGTTAGAGATTGTACTATTGCTGCTTTAAACAAAGATATAGACATAGCGAGGATCCAAGATTTTGCACAGAAAATGGAAGATCGGAGGCAGAGAAGAAGAACACAGGAATTAGAAAGAGGATATTCCAAGAGGTCCAGATCTACAGGGCAGTTCATGGCATCCCAAGGAGGGTTCAGACCACAGTTTTATGCTAGAGCACCTAGGCCATTATCTTCTTATTCTACAGCTAGTGCCCCACCACAGTTCCAAGGGTCCAAAGGAAATCAATTTGGGCACAGAAGTGAGAGTCAGAGTTCGCAGACAGTGGGGTACCAAGGGCAAGTGAATATGATCTAATAGAGACGTCCTCGAGATCTATTCAATAAAGGTGGAAGGTATCATTTGGGCGCATATCGTCTAGGGACCAATGTTTGCTTTTGGTGCTGTATGTCGGGGCATATGTGAGAGAATACCCACAAAAGGGCATAGGGGGTATGGAACGACCTACGGGGTCATTTGTTGCATCATCATCATCGATGCCTTATTAAGGAAGGGGTGCACAACCAATGGGTCATGTTAGAGGTGAAAGAGGAGCCACGAGTTCTAGCAGGGCTCAAAATTATACGTATGCTCTAGCAGATCGACAGAATTTAGAGGCTTCCCCAGATGTGGTTACGGGTACGTTGTCTATCTTTTCATTCAATGTATATGCCTTAATTGATCCCGGTTCTACATTATCTTATGTTACTCCATTGGTTGCTGGAAAGTTTGAAAGAATACCCGAACTGTTAGCTAAGCCATTTGAAGTATCCACACTGGTTGGGGAATCTATTGTAGCTAGAAGGGTTTACCGAAACTGCATAGTAACTATTTATGGTCGGATACGATGACTGATCTTGTTGGGTATGGACTGGTTGGCGTCTTGTTATGCCACAATTGATTACTGCACGAAAAAAGTATATTTCCATTTTCCAAATGAATCAGTCCTTGAATGAAAAGGTGAAATTATCGCGCCAAGAGGTAGATTTATTTCTTATTTTAAGGCAAGAAGAATGATTTCCAAGGGATACATATATCATTTAGTTAGAGTAAGGAATACAGAAGCGGAGCCACCAACTCTTCATGCTGTTCCGGTGGTAAATGAATTTTCTGATGTATTTCTTGAAGGTCTTCCAGGTTTGCCTCCTGAACGAGAAGTAGAGTTTGGTATTGATGTAATACCAGGCACCCAACCAATCTCCATTCCTCCGTATAGAATGGCCCCAGCAGAATTACGAGAATTGAAAGAGTAATTGAAAGATTTGCTAGAGAAGGGATTCATAAGGCCTAGTATGTCCCTCTGGGGAGCACCAGTGTTATTTGTGCGCAAAAAGGATGTCTCGCTGAGGATGTGTATTGGTTATCGGCAATTGAATAAGGTGACTATTAAGAATAAATATCCTCTCCTAAGAATTGATGATTTATTTGATTAGTTATAGGGCACCAAGTGCTTTTCTAAGATTGATTTGAGGTCAGGTTACCACCAAGTGAGGGTCAAAGAGAAGGATATACCGAAGACAACTTTCCGAACATGGTATGGTCATTATGAGTTTCTAGTTATGTCATTTGGGCTAACAAATGCACCCGCAGCTTTGATGGATTTGATGAATAGGGTGTTTAAGCCATTCCTGGATGTATTTGCGATAGTTTTTATAGATGATATTCTAGTTTATTCTAGATCAGAAGAGGACCATGCCAATCACTTACGACAGGCATTGCAGACTCTTCGTGATTGTAAGCTTTATGGAAAGTTCTCTAAATGTGAGTTTTGGTTAAAGTCAGTGGAATTTTTGGGTCATATTGTATCTAGTAAAGGGATAAAGGTTGATGCTCAAAACATAGAAGCTGTGAAGAACTGGCCAATGCCCACAACACCTACGGAGATTTGTAGTTTTCTCGGGTTGGCCGATTATTAGAGAAGGTTTGTTGAAGGCTTTTCTTCCATTTCAGCACCCTTAACCAAGCTAACCCATAAAGCATCCAAATTCTAATGGAATGATGCCTGTGAGAAGAGTTTTCAAGATTTAAAGAACAAGTTGATTTCTACACCCATGTTGGTACTTCCAGAAGGCAACGAAGGGTATACAGTGTATTGTGATGCTTCCAGAATTGGTTTAGGATATTTATTGATGCAGCATGGTAAGGTAGTAGCATATGCTTCTAGACAATTGTGGCCACATGCGAAAAATTATCCTACACACGATCTTGAGCTGGCAGCAGTTATTTTTGCTTTAAAGATATGGCGCCACTACTTATATGGGATTCATGTTGATATATATACTGACCATAAGAGCTTGCAATATATTTTTAATCAAAAGGATCTAAATTTAAGGCAGCGGAGATGGCTTGAACTATTAAAGGACTACGATATTGATATCTTGTACCATCCAGGGAAAGCAAATGTGGTAGCTAATATGTTAAGTCGTAAGGCTATGGTGGCGCCTATATAAAGGTAAGGGATGATTAAAGATCTTCACCAGTTAGCTAGTTTGGGAGTTTGCCTTCTTGAAACTCCAGATAAAGAACTTATCGTACATAATGCTACAGAATCTTCATTAGTAGCTGAAGTGAAAGAGAAGCAATATCCGGATCCTATTTTATTATAGCTTAAGGAGAACATTCAAAATGTTGCGACCAAGTCATTTGAACTTACGCGAGAAGGAGTACTTCAATGCCAAAACCGATTGTGTGTGCCGGATATAGACGGGCTAAGAAATAAGATTATGACAGAGGCACATTGTTCAAGGTATTTCATTCATCCAGGATCAACCAAAATGTATCAAGATTTGAAAGATATGAATTGGTGGAAAGACATGAAAAAGAGCATTGCAAAATTTGTAGCTGAATGTCCAAATTGTCAAAGAGTTAAAGTTGAGCACCAAAAACCCGGAGGTTATATGCAATGCATTGATCTTCCAAGCTGGAAGTGGACATGATCAACATGGATTTCGTTATTGGTTAGCCTCGTACATCCCGAAAGTTTGATTCTATATGGGTGATTGTTGATAGGCTTACCAAATCTGCACATTTCCTACCAGTTAGGACCACTTACACAGTTGAAGAGTATGCAAAGTTGTATATTAAAGAGATAGTCCGATTACATGGAGTGCCAATATCTACTATATCAGATCGGGGAACCCAATTTTCCGCAAACTTTTGGAAGTCCTTTCAAAGGTGTTTGGGAACACAAGTAAAGTTGAGTACAACTTTTCACCCTCAAACAGATGGACAAGAAGAACGTACCATCAAAAACTTGAACATATGCTACGAGCTTGTGTAATAGATTTTAAGGGCAACTGGGATGATCATTTACCTCTTATGAGTTTGCCTACAATAATAGCTATCATTCAAGTATAAAAATGGCACCATATGAAGCTTTATATGAAAAGAAGCGTAGATCACCAATAGGATGGTTCGAAGTGGGTGAAACTCTTTTGTTTAGACCGAATCTTGTTTATCAAGCAATAGAGAAGGTTAAAGTAATTCAGAAACGACTGAAAATAGCCTAAAGTCGACACAAGTCATATGCGGATAGTAGAAGGAGAGGGCTAGAGTTTTCTATAGGTGATTGGGTATTTTTGAAGGTATCACCAATGAAAGGGGTAATGAGATTTGGCAATAAAGGGAAGTTGAGTCTACATTATATAGGCCCGTATAAGATCACTCGAAGGTTTGGACAAGTTGCATATGAATTAGAGCTACCCCAAG
>NC_061119.1:3960536-4051316 GCF_002878395.1 Capsicum annuum
TAGCATTATTTTATTGTTGTTCTAATTCCTTTCTTCTAGAATTTGCACTGTTTAATTTCCTAGTTAATTGCTAAATTTTTTCTACCGTTTCTTTTTTGTTTTTGTACTTGGATTTGATACAGTTTAGTCTAGCATCTTTTGAAATCAGCCTCTCTACCTCCATGAGGTAGTGCTAAGGTCTGCATACATTGATTTAAATAACCCCACTCCACCAGAATATAACTAATAATATACATGATATACACGTAATATATGTGGTTAAGATATTTTTTTAAAAATAATATTAACCAACCGCAATATGCTTAGAAAAGCAATTTTTAAATGAATTAACCAAATACAATTGTTCCTTTTTTGTTCAAAAGTAATTTTTTTAAAAAGCAAATTTAATAAATATTTTTCAAAATAAGCAACTTTTAACTACTTGGCCAAATAGGTTGTAAGACTCGAGGTGCTCGATCTAAGCCATAAAATAGTATACATATTATCAAAATTTAAAAATATATAAAATAGGTGAAAATGTATATGATATGCATTATCTCTAAAGATGTTAACAAAACAACAACTATAGAAAAAAAAATCGATCCAAGCAAACGACGAAAGCGAGAAAAGAGGAATAAAAAAGAAGAATTTAAAATTAGGGAGAAGAGTTAAATTCGTCTTTAATTAAACTATAAGAAAGACTCATATTTTCCCCTTATAAAAAAAAGATTTTAACTGCGAATATGTGGTATTATCGGGCACTAAACTTTGATCATTTGAAAATAAGGACAAATTTAGTCAAATTTATTAATGAGAGTACATATTTTACCTTAACTACAAATGCTGAAAAATATATTAAATTTTGTATAGCTCGAGGACAAATTTAACAATTTATTTATATTATGTAGAGCTGTCAATATAAGCTGATTCAACTCATCCGAGATAGCCTACACGGTCTTTGGAATTTGACGGTTCAAGCCGAACTGGCCCATCATCAGAAAACACCAAATCCACACAATCACTTTGTGGGCCTCACAAGCTAGTCCACTTTTTTAAAAATATTATTTTATAATTTAATTTTAGAATGTAATAAACATAAATATTTACTAGACAATATTACATAGTATTACTACTTGCTAATCAAGTCTCCAATACTCCCAAAAAAAAAATTCTAATAGTGAAATTAAATAACTTTTGGCATGATATCCTTTGAGCCAAATAAAAATATTAACAAGTAATCCAATAGTTAATGAATAACAATATAATTGATAATTAAAAACATTAACCTATTTTTGTTTCAATATATCAAAATACAACACAAAAAATGTCAATATTTCATTCATTAAAAATAAAAAATGAGTTCCTGAAAAGCTTCATGACACTTACTATGTGTCCAACATCACCATGTTATCTTCATCAAGCATCTCTGAATCAGCTTTTGATAAAGTTATCTCAAAATCTTTATTTTCATCTAAAATTTATATACAATATTAATTAATTGAACTCAAAAAGTAATAAAATTAAAGAACTAATAATAATATTTTATATGTACACAAAAAATATTATCAATTTGAGAAAAATCGTGCAACTAATTTCGAGTAGTAACAAGTGTTTGGATATTTTCACTAAAAACAAAAAATGAAAATAGAATTGAAAAATTAAAAATGATTTCAACAATTAAAATTAAATTACAAAATATGTCATAAATTTGAAAAAAAAAATAAGGCAATATGCGAATTGGGAGATATTTTTGTAGTTATAGAAGTAGAAAAGTTTGCTTCAGTCCATAAAAAACCCTCATGATATCGGCGTATAATTCTAAATAAATGATATTCAGAAAATCAGAAGGCTAAGACGCATATAACTCCTCTTGTAGGTGTCAATTATTTTCAATTTTTTTTAATTTCTTTAGTCAAATAAGTAGGAAATAGATACTGTGGGTGCTAATTGTTTTCAATTTTTATATATTTTTTTTTGGAGAAAATGATAGACAAAAATTGAGTCTGACATAAAGTTTGTGTAAACAGAGTATTTTTTATCTACAATTTTGTTTGTTTGTAAAATAGTGTTAATGAAGCTTACTTGTACACAACTACTTATATTAAAAAAAATCATTTTTCATTTAATAATTAATGTGGACAAAGATAGTTGTGTTGCTATTCTTTGTTTATATTATTTTTGATGATATTAGAGGTGTTAAATAGATTGGTTAGTTAGACTGAATTTTGTGGAATTAAAATGAATTGAATTAATAAATGAATGATTTATTTATTCGTTTAAAATTTATTTGCGTTGAAATTATTGAAATGTGAGTCATAACTCATAGCTCATCTTGGTCAATTGTTACTAAATTTTAATTATTTTATTTATTCTTTATCATTTTTTTAGAACCCGGTTGTATGAATTTATAACTTATTGTTTATAAACGCAAGTCAAAAATACTTATTTTATTTTACTCAAACACTATAAAGGTGTTTATTATTTTAGCTTAAAAATACTTAAAATAAGTAAATTGAGACAATCACTTTTTTATTAGATACCCACAATTGGCTCTTAAGTATCTCTTGAAATTATTATTATTTTTTTCTTTATTATTATATAACAAATTAAAATCAAATATAAAAATGTATTTTGGAAATTATTTTGAAAACATTTTTTATAATTCAATTTGAGTTGAAGCGGGCCAAACTAATAAATAGACAAATCAATAACCTGCATAAACTTAAACGAATTGAATGAATTATATTTTTCAATAAACTAATCGTAGATGATACTAAACAAATAAAAAATAAAAATCTAATTAGGTATTGTTCTATACATTAAAAATGAACTTCTAATTTCACAAGATCTAGCATTGAAGATAGTTATGAACTTGGATCATAATTTATTTGTTGACTCAATTAAGTTAGCAATATAATTTTATTAATAGTTAACATACAACCAATTTTCTACCCTAAGGAATAAAGAGAAAACCTAAAGTACAAATTCATAATCACATATATAATACCACAAAGTTAGAAATAATAAAGGATTGTTTTGATAATCAAATATACTTCTTTAAAAAAGAAAAAAAAACTCAAAACAATATTACATAAAACACATAATTTCTTTATATTATATTTACATTTTTAGTACTAAAAATTATACAAATACACAACTTATGTTTTCAATATTATAAAAAATCTCTAACTCCCTAAACATATTACAAAAATCCCAACATATACACAGAATGCTATGTATATGTCGGCTATGTTATGTATATTAATAGGGAAAGAGAGTAAATTAATTAAAAAAGTGAGAGAGAGTATAATTACTTCCAAAAGGATTGGTATTTATGTTATTACACTTTTTAATATTCAGTTTGGCCCAGCAATCCACCACCAACTATAGGCCCAACCTAATAAACTGGGCCCAAAGTGAGGCCCCACCTACCGGGAGAATCAATCTTCCTTATACTTTACCAGTTAATAAACACTAAAATAAGGTATATGCAACTCCAACGCATCAATGTATAACGAATAACCATTCTGAAAAAATCATAATTTAACTATAAATTCAACAATCACTCGAGAATTAAATCTTTATTCCGATTCCCATACTAAGACATGGAGCATTTAAAATCGAGTTACATGAGTTCAATCCTCGGTCATGCAAACCCAATGAAAAGAAACATAAACTAGATAGTCAAAGCTGAAACGAAAGCCTCCACGAACGATGCGAAGGCTCACCTTAGAAGTAGAATCCTTACGAAGGAATCGTCACCCACTAGTTTCACCTTTCTCGATAGAATCTGCAGACTTTTAAGTAAGGAGTGAGCTATATATAAAGGTAAAATGGCTCAGTGGACCCCTATACTATGTCAACAATCAAAGGATGCAAAATGTTGCTTTTTAATGAGTTCAAGGGTCCAGATGACAAACATGTAAGTAGAAGTGTACAACTTATAAAACCGATATAGTACAGGGTTCCACTGAACCATTTTGCCATATATAAATATAACTCAGTAAGATCATTGGCTCGCTACTTTAAGTACTCCTGGGACAAGTATTAGAAAATACAACAACACCAAAAATGTAAAGTTATTTCACGCATGAATTATATCATAATAAGATGACCAATGAGACCTAACAATCATTCATCAGAAACTATATATCTCAACACAATTTATATCAAGTACTTATCACCATTTGAAATCAAAGTAATTGCCCAACACTAGAAGTTCCGGGCCACATACACAATGTGCCACATATCAAGAGTATACACAATACTCTGGAAAAATGCACAATGTTTCATATCAAATCAAAAAGTATACACAATGCTCAAGGGAAGCATACACAATGCTTAAAAGAAAGCATACACAATGCCCCAATGGAATTAAGAAGCATACACAATGCCCCAATCTCACAGTACACAATCATATCACATTACGAAATAATTTATAAAGGGATAATTAGTATTCTTAAACATAAAGTATATGCGACTGGCCTTAAAGACCGTTGATTCTGCCAAGCACACGCTCGTCCCAACACATGGACCGGACAAATAAAAATATATTTCAAAAACTAATTTGAAAAGGAAGCACCAAAGCTTAAAGTCTCACTTACCTCGCTAATAACAAGTTCTCCAACTCGACAATGCATGGAACACCAACCAAATAGCCTCTATTGGCTTCAATCTATGCAAAAATGTTAATTATAGATATCAATTATACTAATCGGGGTCAAACATCAATATCCGCAACTCTAAGTCTTATTGCTACTCCTTAATATCTCACACCTTAATCGTGAATTGAAAAGGTAAAAATATCCCTACCCACTAACCAAACATATTACTTCCAAAGGAGATGAATTGCTCGAACAGAGACATCAAATTTTTTGACCAATATCTCATCCTCTTGTTAATAGAGCCACTACTATAACCATACAGGCTTCTCATTGTTAGTCAATTATCGCCTAATCAAAATATTTATCTCTCTACTGTTAGAAGTAATAGCTATCAAAGTTACAATATGAATAAATAGGAAAGAAAATAATGAATGGTTTCTTCCCAGTGCTAAGCTCTAGTAATATTTGTTTGTCCAACTCCACTAACAGTTAATCATTGATCAATAATTGAGTACTCCAACCATCAACCCACTATTAAAGATTTATTTTATCCAACCACTCCAATTTGAGAAAAGTAACCACGAAGAATAGAAATAGGTACAAGCCACTATTAGTCTTCTGGAAATTCCCAATTTAGTGGATGACTTTTCACATTCATCTTCCCAAGTCTCCAAGCCACAAAGAAAGTACAAGATAAAACCGCGTGCTGGCTTTCTCCCCAAAAATAATGAAACAGAGATCCCTAATATTTTAACCCTTTATATTACTAAATCATGGAATCTGAAGATTAATGGGTTTTGGCTTTTAGCTTGTCCACTTTAATTATATTAATTAATACTAATAATATAGGCTAATTACTCATTTACCCCTCATGAAAAGTCTGGATTATTACATTCTCCTCCACTTAAAATAACGTTCATCCTCGAACGTAACAATCATATAGAAAACTTTAAATAAATGAGGAAATATAACTTGCACGCACAAGTGAAAAACAAGATGAACTATAAACAACCTAGATAGCTCAAAAACTAAATCTGAAAACACACCAACAAATTCTCAAATAATAGAAAAGCTGCCAACAACAAGATTCTCAGCTCATGCATCACAGACAGTAGCAATAAACACAAAAACCCATAATCACCCATTCAATATGCCCTTACATAAAATATTATCCTTGAGTCACAGGGGTCATACCCTTCCACACCAAAGGTGGTTTTTCAGAAAAATAGAAACGTATAAGTTTAGGATACAATCAATCAAAGCATAATATGATGTCCACCAGTCCATATACATAATCGCATCAAAATCAACATAGGTAGCACAAGCAGATCGACTATGATGCCCTTGCGCTAAACAGATATCACGCAAAATCCATAAACATTATCCACTAGTGAAATGCCCCACACTAAGTCATAACCATATATAGCATAATAAGAGTCTCAACTATTCTTTCTAAGAATAAAACAATATATGAAGATAAAAATAAATACCTAGAATAAAGATCAATAAAGAAATATCCCTCAAGAGAATTAATAATATAATACCCGTGACTATCGCATCAGGTGCCTCATTATTTTGTCTAGCCATAGCGAAGAATCTCGATGGTCCACCCCCTGTTTGAGCAACCTGCGAACCTTGTCAATTTTGCCCATAAGCACCCTGTGGAGCAATTCTAACCAGCTGAGCTTGGGCTTATGCTCCTGCAACATTCCTTTGCACCTGAGTAGTAGCTTGACTAGACTCAGAATCTTCCTTAGGATAAAACTTAGCAATATGTTCCTGCTCACCACAAGTATAACAAGCCCTATTTGTTCTGTAACAATGACCAGTGTGATTTCTACCACAATTGGAACACCAAGGATGTTGACTTGATTGATAGAATTGTTACCCTTCCTCTGCGTCTGTTGTTCACCCTGTCTAGCTAAATAACTGATCCTCAAAGACTATCCCATGGACTCTGACTGTGTAGGCCTGGGCTGCGCTTAATAAAAACTACCATTACCCTCAGATTGAGCACCATTAAACACACCTGAGTTACGTGTCTTTTTTTTCTTGATTAATTTTTTCCATCTCATAATAGGACTCAAAACAGAGAACGATGTCAACCACCTCAGTATAGGATCCATTATGCACATCTCGTATTACTGGACCACAATAACAAGCCTCAAGTCCATCCACAAAACATCTTACTTTCTCCTTCTAATCTGTAATCAAAGATGGAACATACCTGGACAACTCAGTGAACTTAGTTTCGTACTCAGTAACTATCATAGATCCCTGTCATAGCTCATTAAACTGGTATCTCATATCATCTTGTCTGCTCAATGGAATAAATATGTCTATAAACATGGCTGAAAACTCTGACCAAGTTATTGGTGGAAGCCCTGCTTGTCTACCCCTCAAGATAGAAGTCTGCCATACCTTGGGAGACCCCGAGAATAGAAAAGTGATAAATTCTACACCACGAGTCTCCTTCAATCCCAAGGTAGTCAATATCTTCTCACAACGATCTATAAACTTTTGAGACTCAATAGAAGATGGCATACCATCAAACTCTGGTGGCTTAAGATCCATGAAATTCTTAAAATCCTTGGGTCGCCCCAGAGCTGCAACCAAAAGATCAACTAGTTGAGGTGCCAGAGAAGCCGCGACATTCAACTGAACTTGTGTCTGCGTTTGCGAAGTTGCCTGAGGAGATGGAGCTCGACCTTGATTAGGCACTAATGCCTTAAGTACATTCAACATTCTTACCACAATAGCTACAGAAAATGCAATAGTAGGCATAGCAGCAGGAACATCCCGATCAACCTGATCTTGAACTTGCTCCGAAGCAACATCTTAGGGCTGACCCTCATTCCTACCTCCAAGCTTAGGATCGGTCTGAGTCCTAGTCCTAGTCCTAGTCGGATGAGACCCAACTTGACCACCACCATGAGTAGAACCATGTCCAGCACCACGTCCAGTAGGTGCATTAAATCGACTAGCAGAGAAAGAACCGCGTCTCTTAACCATCTGCGAACAATAGTTAAAGGTTAGACTAAATTCAATTCAAACGCATGAATAATGAATGAAAAAGGGAAACCTTCCTAAATGTTCTGTAGCCTCAAGTTCATAAGTATGGGCGCCTAAATATCCATGAACAAGAATCTATTAAACACTGCTCCATGACCTGAGACCTATAGCCTAGGCTCTGATACCAATTGTCACGACCTGAGCCGAGGCCCTGGCCGCAACGAGCATCCTAAACCATAAAGGACCAAGAGACCCCCTGTAACTCCCCAACCCACTGGTGACATTATCCGCTTTGGGCCCAGGCACGCACGACTTTATAACACGTCACTAGTTAGTAAGGCTTGCTTACTTATATACCCAGCATCCCTCCTGTGTTTTGCCGATGAGGGACTCCTTTCTAAGTTGGGGTGTTACAATTTTTTATAAAACATTTACTGCTTTTAAATATATTTTTTATTTATTACCTAGATACACCATATTTAAAAAATATTTACCATATATATCAACTGTACTACGATCAAAGCGAATTATGTACAAATATAGATGTCTTAGAAGTGTATTAAAATGTATTATACTTGTTTTGATTAAAAAGGTACTATATATCAAAAACGAATTATGTATTCAATATAGATCTATTATACTATGTACTAAAAATGAATTATGCGTATAATATAAATGTATTATAAGTGTTTTAAATGTATTATGTTTGTTTTGGTAATAAATATACATTATGTATTAAAAGTGAATTATGCATGTATTAAAATTATATTATTGTAAATGATAAATATTTTCTAAATATGATATATTTAGGTACCATGTGACCAGGAGGTCACGGGTTCAAACCTTGGAAACAGCCTCTGGCAGAAATGCAAGGTAAGACTGCGTACGATACACCCTTGTGGTGGGGCCCTTCCCCAGATGTCGCGCATAGCGGTAGCTTTAGTGCACCGGACTGCCCTTTTTTATGATATATTTAGGTAAGTTTTCATAAGTATTTAGGGCACTGTTTTTCAAATCCAAAACATTAAGGGGATAAAATGAGTTTTACTCTTTTATTTCAAATTATATTCTCACTTGCTTACTATAGTAAAGTCAATTAAGTATGTTCGAATATTTACCTCTTGAACTTCAAATCTGATTTCCCAATAATAGCACCATCATGGTAAGTGAGATTTGGTAATATAATTTTCAACATGATTAAGAGATTTGCTTTCAATTATAGTTTTTGGCAAGAAATTCAATACATTTGGCTATAAATAGTTGTTTTATTTCATTTCTTATAAGCAACACATTTTCTAAGAGTCTTATCAATAAATTTATAATTTTCTTTAATTTTTCTCAAAAGTTGACTTGTGGCAGAAAAAAGGCCCTAGAACATCAAAAAATTCTGATGGTCAAATAGAAAACAAAGATGATCGGTACACAACATTTTTATAGCGGCGGTCAAATTTTATCTTTGTTTTCTATTTTCTCCATTGGATTCTGTCATAACTCAATTTTTGAGAAAAGATAAATAAAATTATAAGTTTATTTGTTGAGAAACTAGCCTGAGCAAGTGTATTTAGACATGCATTTCACTTGATTTTTTTTATTTTCTTGAAAATCGAAAAAAACTAGTTTGAACAAATTTTTGGAAAATTAGAAAAATTTGAAGATCAGATTATGACTAGGTTTACCATCCATTCCAGGGGCTTGGATACAACAATGGATCGTTACGTTGTCAATACCAAAGGCAGAAATTACAGGGCAAAAGTGCTAAAGATGATTTATGCTGAATATGTTTATACTCTGTGGATTGAGAGGAATACGAGGTTATTTGAGAAATAAGAGGCTACTAGAGAAGTTTCGGCAAAGAAGCTTGCATGTGTCAGCATTATCAGTGCAGTGGGCTATAAAAAAATTTTGCTTAGTGAATGTTCATACTAGTTACTGAGAAGGTTATAGAATTAATGTATTGATTCGTCTTTTTGTTAGGAATAGTATTTTCTGAGATGAATGCTTAAGACTGTGCAGGTTGTGTTGACCTATTGGGCGTTGTAATTGACGCTTTTGGTGATTAATGAAAGTTACTAAAAATCCATCTCAAAACACTAGACAAAAATATTCTACAAATTTCCTTTTTTGAATTTTTATCGTAAGTAACAAAGCTCACGATAAAAGAATAATTTTTAATTCTTTTTTTGATAATTTTTTACCGTGATACATATAATCATTGTGTATATATTACTTACTGAGTTTATACTCAATATTTGTTCATTGTATTATGAATATACATTAAAGCATGCATGATTAGCCCATTGATTTATTTGCTCATAAATAAATCATCAAATAAATTAGTGAGTTGGCTTGCTTGGCTTACTTGCTTGATTTAAAGAGGTTTTTCGTTGGACAACTACTATAAATAAATAGATTGCCTCTATATGAAATGTAAGTAACAGTCATATTAAAATATTGTGTCATAATTTTTACTAAAAATTACATATATACACTACGTAACTTTACCTTATTACATAAAATTTCATATTGGAAAAGAAATTACAAAAATTCCAAAATAATTACTTAAATTCACCCTTTCTCTCTTATCCTCCTCATACATATCAAAATACCATATTTTGCTCCTATTTTAGTGCACTGATTTTTGTTCCATATATGTGCTACTTTATTTACACCTACAATCAAGTTAATGTAATATTAATACTCTCTCATCCCCCTCCTATTTGAGTCACTTTTATAATTGGAATTGAAGATGTAAACTTTCAATTAACGTAATAAAAGAAATTGAATCATTTTTTTTCCTTATTATCGTGTAGCCAATGTAATGTTACAATAATACTAATTTTTTTCTTAAAATTATTATAATCTTGTAGATAATTAATATATACGGTGAATATTTTATATGTATAGTGTGATATTATACATTTTGGAAGATTATATTTTAATTTATAAGTTATAATATATCAGACATTATACATTAGTTATTTTTGAAAGACTAATGTATAATATAATTCTTCTGCTATATATTTCATTGTGTTATACATTAAGAAGTTCTTATTACATTTAAAAGACATTTTATGTATTATTTGGTATTATACAATTAGAAAGTATTAATATTGTATAAGGTTACATTATACCTCCTGATAAGGATACAGAAGTATACATGTTTAATTTTTATACTTAAATGTATAGTATGACATTATACATTACTGCAGATTATATTTTAAATGTATAATGTGCCCACATACATGTGCAATTATTGTATAATGTTATTTTTGAATTCCAACTTATCTGTTATTTACACTGATTCAATAAATACATCACATATTGAATAATAAAACTAAATATATCAACTTTATTTGAATATATATTATTCTCATTTAACTATTTTGTTAATTGATGTTTATTTTTTCATGGATTTTAAATTATTTATAATAAATTTATACGATTCTGTGAATGCAAGATAATTTCTTTCGTCAAAACATACTTTGGAAATCAATTTTCTAGGAGCTTAATGGATCATATCACTGTGAACACAAATAATCCGTACGTATTAATATTACTCCTACTAAAGTAAAGGAAAGAGAATGAAAAACAAATACTCCTACTAGATTTTATATTATTTTATGTTGTTGTTACATAATTTTTAAAAAGGTTTTAATTAAAATTATATTTTATTATTGCTTATGTAATTTATTACTACTAAAAATAGTATAAGAAGGAAATAATAAGACTTTTTTATCCGTCAAAATGAATAAACAACATAAAATATTGTAAATGAGAACAATTAATAGTGATGTTTAAGAATTTTTTTTGAATTTAAATTGTATTTACTATATTTAATCATACACCACATAATGAAAGGTAATTAATTGTGTTAATTAAGGTAGGGAAAGATAGTATTCGATTTCTCTTTCCATAAATATAGATAAATTGTTTTATCATACATTGCAGCAATGTATAAGGGCCCACCTAATGTATAAGTATATTTTATAAATTAGGGAGAGAGAAAGCCTAACGGGATTTTATGTAAATACTTTCACTATAAAAGGGATTTATGTGGTTTATATATATAGAAATAAATTTCTACGTTGAAAACATTTATACATTCAATTTCTATTTGAAAACATATACATACAATAAAATTAGACATTATATTCACGCTATTTTAGTTAGGAGTAGATATCGTATGTGTACGTTATAAAAAGTTATAATATATGTTAAAAACGAATGCTAAATAACGCTACGTATAAAAAAATTTTAATTTACCTAAGAAACTTCAACACATAATTTGCAGAAATTTTGGACTTAGAAGAGAAATAGAAAAATCAATGGGCTAATTAGAGTTGTCAAAATTGGCTTGCTCCGTGAGATCAGACCAACCCAATTTTTTTTAATTAAGTAGGATTGGGCTAAGTTTTTTCAACCCATTTAGAAAAGAGGTTTATAAGTTCAGCCTCATTTGGCCCGTCAGCCTCAAAGGCCAGCGCGTGGGTTGGGACATAAAAATAATTATTAAATATTGTTAAGTTGGTCATTTATTTATTAAGAATTAAGATTTTGTCAATCTTTTCTAACTACCTACTTATTTTTTATCCATCCTTTGATTGATACTAGTTTTTTGAAATTTTTTAGTGTGCGTTTAAAATGGTTTGTAAGCTGCTCTTAGTTGTGAACTTCAAAAAGTTATTTTTACTTGTGATGATTTATTATTTGTTGCCTTTGCTTAATGCAATATTCTGTTCTTTGAATTCAGGCCCTTCTATGTTAAAATTTTTCTATTTTTATGTAGATACTTTGTGTATACTTGTATGTATTATTTGACCATATTTTAATTTTCCCCGAAATTTGTAGCTGATCACCATTTCTCTGCTTATTACGATAAATGCCATGGGCTAATAACAATTAAAGGTATTAGTAAGATGCTTTTAACATCCTAAAAAGTAGTAGGAGACGCATTAAAGTGAAAACATGAAAATTGGTGATTGTCTAGTACTCAAAATATTTTCATTTATCATGTTTTAGGTTACTTTTATTTTTTTTAAAGAGCCAACCCGTGGCCTGCTTAGGGCTGGGTTGGGCTGCTATTTTAAAGGATCGTTTGATTAAAAAGACTAGCCTGTCCTAAGTGATTTAATTTTCTAGCCCGTTATAATTGTGTTGGGTCAGTCCATTTTGACAGCTCTAGGGCTAATCATGCAGGCTTTGATGTATATTTAGACTATAATGAACAAATATTGAGTATAAAATCAGTAAGTAATATATGTATTTTGTGTGTGTGTGTGTCTGTATGTATGTATATATGTATGTATATATGTATGTATGTCTGTATGTACGTATCGTGGTTAAAAATTATCAAAAATAAAATTAAAATTATTTTTTTTAATATGAGCTTTGTCACTTTGGATAAAAATTCAATAAAGAAAGTTTGTAGAACATTTTTAGCTGATGTTTGACCATGAACTTTGAGAGTAGATTTTTGAAATTTATCCTCGAATATCTGTTTTGACCACAGGATTTGAGATTACATTTTAAAAAATTATCTCCAATTATCTGTTTGACCATAAATTTTGAGAGTAAATTTTAAAAATATATCAGAGAGTAGATTTTAAAAATAAATCTTCAAATGTATGACTAACCATAGCATTTGGAAATAGCTTTTAAAAATTTATATTCAAATATAATATTTTGGAGATAGATTTTAAAATTTTGTCTTCAAATATTTGTTTGACCAAAATCTTAGAAGTAGATTTTAAAATTTTATCTTCAAATATCTATTTGATCATAAATTTTGGGAGTAAATATTGAAAATTTATCTTTAAATATCTATTTGACAATAGATTTTGAGGGTAGATTTTATAATCTTGTCTTTAAAATTTTGGCTTTAAATACCTGTTTGACCAAAAATTTTGAAAAGCAAATCTTAATTTATTTTTTTTCAAATGTCTATTTAACCATAATTTTGAGAGTAAATTGTAATTAATTATCTCCAAATATCTGTTCGATCATGAAATGTATTAGATTTTTAAAATCTGATCTTCAGACATTTTCAAGCTTTCAAAAACTAACTTCAAATATTTTTAAGTTCAAATTTAAATAATCACAACCTCAAAACTCAATTTTTCAAATATCAACTTCATAATTTATGATCAAGCCCACATCAAATAAGAGTCCAAGCCCAATAAACTAAATATCAAGCTCTGGTCCAAAAGAAACTGTTGGGTATTGGCCCAACCAACTAAGATATTGGGCCTCAATAAAGAACCCAATGGATATTCATGCAATTGTACCCAAACTATCCCTTTTTTTTTTTTGGGGGGGGGGGGGGGGGGGGGGGGAGGGGGGGGTGGGGGGGGGGGGGGGGGTTCAATCAATGTAGCATAGACTGTGTTAAATAAACCCGAATGCGTTACTATCTTGAATACAACTACGTTCCACACAAATTGACTTATTATACTCATGAGTACCAAACCAAAGATACTGATATATTAACAAAATTATGAGTAACTCCTCATCGACTCCACCAAAATATAACTGATAATATACATAATATACACATAATGTATGTGTATAAAGTATTTTTTAAAAATAATATTAGTCAACCACAGTATGTTTATCGAAAGTAATTTTTAAATGAATTAACTAGATACAGTTTTTTCCTTTTTTCTTTAAAAGTACTTTTTAAAGCTAATTTAATAAAATGCTTCTCAAAATAAGCAACTTTTAACTACTTGACCAAATAGGTCGTAAGACTCGAGGCGCTGGATCTAAGCCATAGAATTGCATAGAAATTATTGAAATTTTTAAAATATATAAAAATGAGTGAAAATGTATATGATATGCATTATCTCATCTAAGGATGTTTACCAAAAAACAACTATAGCGAAAAATCGACCTGAGCAAGTAACGAAAGAGATTTTTGAAACTTATGATGTAAAATTAAATATATATAAAACGTACCAAAATGTCATTTAATATTATGATTTTAAGGATATTATGGTAACATTTATTTATTTGATCTAAGTTTTTTTGTTCGACTTTATAAAATAGTACGAACAATAAAATAGATAGGCATGTTTTCTCTCGCAGCGCACGTTAACTAACTTGCGCCGGCCATGGGTAAGAGAGCACGCTTGCCATCACAGAAGACACTAGAGGCTCAGATGACGGCGAAACAAGGGCAATATAAGCGAAGAAGGCAAAGTAAGAATGGAAAAACAGTCGATATTGAGAAGGATCCTGAATTGGATATGGAATTCAATGGAACAATAACTGGTCCTTCATCACCCGATCAAATTTCACAATCCGAGGCTTCGAATCAATGGGAGTAGCTAGTTCAAGCGACTACCAGCTCAACAATAAGAAATCAAACAAGTAGTGGGCATAAATTCTGGGCAGATCAAGTGGAAGAGGAGAGTGTGAATCCATCTGCGAAGAGTTCAATTTGGGATAGTTCGACATTACCAAAATCACCAATGCCGAATTCAAACTGGGGTTTGTAGAACCGAAAATGCATGGTGAGTCCCCCTTTAATTGACATAGAAATCAAAGATATTAGCTCCGAAATTGCTTATTGGAGATTTGCAGTAGTTTGTCATGTTTTGGGGCCCATCCTCTATTTGAAGTTCTGAAAGATTTCATCCAACGAATCTGGTCCAAATTAGGGATTAATAAAATTTCAGTGTTAAAGAATGGGATTATTATAATTCGTTTTGATACAGAAGCTGGGAAGCAGAAGGTGTTACAAGGCGGTATATACCATTTTGATAACAAACCTTTCATCGTGAAGGCATGGAGTCCAGAGATGGAATTCACAAGAGATGAGTTACACACTGTACCAATTTGAATTAAGCTTCCGGTCTCGATTTTAAATGTTAAGAGTCCTAAAGGATTGAGTAAGATGGGAAACTTAATTGGGAATCCTTTAATGGTAGACCACAATATACTGAGAGGAAAGTTGGTTTGAATTTTGCTAGATTATTAGTTGAAGTAGGCTTGGACACAGTGCTACCAGATGTGATACTATTCAAAGATGAGAAAGGCACATTAGTAGAACAAAAGGTGAACTATGAGTAAAAGCCAACACTATGTAAAGTGTGTGATAAGTATGGTCATTCAGTTGATAGGTGTAGGAGGAAGAAAAATGAAGTAGATGAAGGTAAGAGGAGGATAAAAGCAGTAGTCTAACTAGGTCAAGAAGGTGCTCAACCTATAATCACCAAATCTCCTCAGCCAAGTACAGTGAAGGTGACTCAGCAATATGCTCAACAGATTTAAGAAATATTGAAGGAACATAGAGGTACTTCTATCTGGAATGTGGTCACTAAGACAGCTTCAACCAACCAACAGGGTATTAAGTCATCAGATACAACTTCTTGGACTACTCCTCAAAGAATAAGGAGAGCTCAAGCAAAGCAGCAACAACAAATGAAACATTCTAATACTTTTCAGGCACTACATAAGTTGGAGAATCTTAATAAAAATAATAGTAGTGCTAGTACAAGTGTGGGTGGATTGCATATTCACATGTCTGATAATGGATAGTTGTCTTTATTGGAATGTTAGAGGGCTTAATGCCCTAAATAAGCAAAAGGAAGTAAAGTTCCTTTGCAATAATGAAAATGTGGAGTAAGTTAGATTAGTGTAGACTAAGATAAAAATTAATAACGTTGATCAGATAACTCAAAAGATGTTTGGAAGATCACATTTTGTCACAAATCTTGGCTCTCACTACCATGAGAGAATTGGATAACTTGGAGACCGGACAATTTCAATGTAAGTGTCCTAGAAACAAATATACAATTGATAACATGTACAGTGAAGAACATTCTTTTGCAGACAACATTCATTATGGCTATGGTTTTTACTTATAACCCTAAAGAGGCAAGACAAGAATTATGGATGATCTCGTGACTTTCAATTTGAATTGTCAGTCACCTTGAGTAATCTTAGGTGATTTTAACTCAGTTCTTAATGTGCAAGATAGAATTGGGAAAACCCAGTATCATGGTTTGAAATAGAGGATTTCCAACAATGTGTTAATACTTGAAGTTTTATGAAAATGCCTTTTCAAGGCCAAAAATACACATGGAATGATACAAGTGGGGTTAGAGGATTTTTCTAAAAAATGGACAGGGTCTTTATAAATTATAAGTGGTTGATAACTATGCCTACTGGTTTAGTTTAAGTTTTGCCTGAAAATATCAGTGATCACTGTTCCATTAAGCTGTCATTCATTATCTACTGGGGGTTCGAGAACTAGGAAGTCATTTTAGTATTGCAATATTTGGTCAACTCGTCCTCTATTTAAGGTGAAGGTTGAAGAAGTGTGCAAGACTCATATAGAGGGTTGTAAGATGAAATAAGTTACCAGGAAATTAAAGCTGTTGAATAAGGAGTTGAACTCTTAAGCTTTTAGGAGTACTGTTACAGAGGCTCAAGATGACAGGAAAGGTATGCTGCGGGCTCAAATATTACTGCAACAGAGCCTTCAAATATACTCTACCAAGCAAATGAATTAGAGAATTATAGGAAATTCAGGATATCATCATATAAGGCAGAGATGTTCCTCTAACAAAGATCAAGGTTGGATGGATAAAACTTGGAAATGATAAAAATAAATATTTTTTTCTATTATAAAACATAAAAGCCTACTATAAGCCGCAACATAACTGAGGGATGAAGTTGGTTAGTGGAAATATGATCCAGAGGTAATAGAAACCATCATTGTTGATTACTCTAAGGTGATATTGGGTAACAAGGGTATGTTTAATACTCCCTCCGTTTAAAAAAAAAATGATCTACTTTTCTTTTTAGTCCATTTAAAAAAGAATGACCCCTTTCCATTTTAGTAATACTTTAATTTCAACTTTCTACATGGCATGTTTAGAACCACATGATTAAAGGAAATTTTGATACATTTGACACAATTTTAATTTAAGGCCACAAGATTTAAAAGTTTTTTTTATTTTCTTAAACCAAACACTAAGGATGTGAAATCTGCTATGTTTCGAATTGATATTAATAAAAGCCTTGGCCCGGATAGTTATGAGAGTGGTTTCTTTAAGGCTGTCTGGGAGATAGTAGGAACTGATGTCACATATGCTATACTTGAATTCTTCAATAGTAGAAAGTTGTTAAGGCTGATTAATACCACTAATATTGCTTTGATTCCAAAGATTACAACTATTAAATTTGCCAGCCAATTCAGGCCCATATCCTGTTGTAATGTGCTCTACAAGTATATCTCAAAGATGTTATGTACTAGACTAAGGGATGTTATTAGTGGTATAGCGAAAAATAACTAATGCCTTTTTGAAAGGTAGATATATGATTCACAACATACTAATATGTAATGACTTGTTAAGATATTATCAGTGAAAGAACACATCAAGATGTTTGATGAAAATAGACCTTAAAGGGTATGGAGGAAGCACTAAGAGGTTATGGCTTTCTTGAAAGCTTTACTCAGATGTTCATGCTTTATGTCTCTTCTTCTTTCTTTACTATAAAAGTGAATAGAGTAGGTCATGGATTCTTTGCATGTAAGAAAGGACTTAGGTAGGGTGATACGATTCAAATGGCCGCCTTAGCTTTCAACGACATTATTCGAAGTCAGTACGTGGGGCATCAAGCTTTGGTCGCATTAAGGAAACGAGATCCTACATGGAGCCGATTTGAGTACACCAAAGAGCAATCTCACGTGTGAAAGATTGCTTAGAGCATTGAAGATTGGGGACTCATGGTTTTGGGTCTTCATTAAGGACATTTTGGTTACTTAGCCTTGTCCAAGTAACACTCCATGACCACCCCTTTTCATTAAGGGTATTGTGGTCATTTTGTTATGTAATAAGTTAGACTATAAATATGTTCTATTAGTTCATTTGCTAGTTAGTTTATGAAAAGATGAAAGATTGAAACACTTGAAATCCTCTCTCTTGAGAGTAGACCACCTTAGTATAGTCTTAGTTAGGACTTGAAAAAATCATCCTTAGTATAGGGCTTGGAAAAGCAAATATTGTTCTTTGCTTGAAAACGGTGGATTTTGAGGTGAGTCGATTACCTTGGCGGTCACCGTAAGAGTGTGGTTTTGATTATTACATTCATTAGGGGTTAATGTTGAAATATACTTGGTTCTTAATCTTGTAATAATCTTGGTCTCACTATCTATCCTTTCATTATTTTACAAATCAATGTGTTTTTGTGTTTGTCATCTTGTATTCCTTTGTGTTGCTTGTTCTTATCACGTTTTGTGGACTGTTTTGACATCTTGGTAGACTGATTTGTATTATTTGGTATCAAAGCAATCATTGATTTCGTTCCCACAAGATCAATCTTGGATTTTTTCACTCAAAAATAAAAGAAAAATGTTGAAAAGCTGAAAAAATTCAAAAATAGTAATCTGTCCACGTTTTTGTGTTTAGGCCGAAATTTGAACCCTAGTTTTCTTGTGATTTTTGTGTTTTTTGTGTGTTCTAGTGTTAGATCTTTATTTCCTAACATTAGAAGAGGTGTCCAAGGTCAAAAATCTCACAAAAAGAAGTTATTCTACGGGTTCGGTGTCTTGGCTGAAGTATTGTTATTGTTTGACCGAATTTGTGTCTAGATTTAGGTGTTGTTTTGGTTGTCTTTGTTGTTTCTTGTGTTGATTTTCTTTCTCTCTAACACTACTTGAGTCTAACCCAAGTTCTTGAGCAAAAAAAAAATTGCAAGTTGTTGTGGGAAGAATGGACGGCTTTGTTGTTCTTGTTGAAGTTCTTGTGTTGTGTTGAAGAAGTCTTGTAAAAGGTTGTTGTTTGATCCAAATTCAAAGGGAAGAGAGTACGGGTTCTTGTTAGTCTTGAAACAACTTTGAAGACATTACCAAAGGGGAAAAAATAAAAGACCTCTCAAAAGTCTTCATACCAAAAGAGAGTAAGTTCATTTTTCTAAACAAGCCAAAAGAGGAAAGGGGGACAAGACTTCTAAAAGGTTGTCTTGCCAAAAAGATGAAAGTTGGTCAAGGTTTGAATTTTTTAAAAAAAGGGCTTAAAGTCTTGTTTGTTAACTTACCAAAACTGAAATTCCCCCCATCTTTGTAAAATTTAAACAACCAAAATTGTGAAAAAAAAAAATTTCAATTTCAACAATATTTTTCTTTTGTCCATCGACCAATAGTCGAGTGCTACGTCATCAATAGCTCAAGAACGTTGGAATTCCTAGTTTCACTTTTTTTATTCTATTGGTTTCCATTTTGTTGGCTCTCATACTAATTAGCAAACTAGTAAATACCTACTAGATTGTAGATTAGTTTTTAAGTACGTTTTCTTTCGTGTTAAGCATTGTATTTTATGTTTTTCTCGTTTATAAGTCGTAGTATTTTCTTTGTTTCAAGTTCGTAAGTAAATTTTATTTTTGTGTCTTGAGTCGTTCAAACAAGAATCCATTCCAGCCGCCAAGTAGAATTGACATCCTATTGACTACTGGAGTATAAGCAACTTTCAATATTTACCGCTCCAATTGTGAGAATCACAAAGGTGGGTGTATACGAGTGTTGGTGAGGAGCTTTTACTACTAATCGTATTTGTTCATCGTGTAGGTACAAAGGTGATATAAGGGGAACATGTCTTCGATAGCCGGAAATTATTTGACTACAACATGGGAGACTATGATTGTAGTGAAGGGTTTTATGGCTACGAAGTTGAGGGAGATTGCGGAGGCTATGAAAATAGCCATGATCAAAACTTGGGCATATTTGAGAGTTACGATTTTGAGGGGGGAAATGAAGTGAATGGAGTGCCTAGTGCTTATGGTGAATTTGGAGATGATGTAGGACCTCGTGATGGATCTTATGATGATGTTGGGGCATGTGAGGAGTCTTACACTTCTCACTCCGAACCTAGATTTGGTGTTAGGTATAACCTTTTCGTTCACAAAGTTTATGAGAGCTATGATGAGAGTACACGTGAGGAGTGTGAAGATTCATACTCTCCACCTTGTAGTACTTCTTATCAAGGTCGATATAGTGTAAATGGTTATACTACCTCTAGTGGAGGTTGTCCAACAAGAAGAAGAGGGTATGCATCTCCAAAATCGAGGGGTACTCATGTGCTTTACAATGTTGATCCGAGAAGGAGTGTACACTCCGGAAAGGTGGCCATTTGCGGGATACCGGGCTTCCTCGTTGTGTTAAATGATAGGTACTATAGAAACTACATCGTTCCATCCATGGTTGACTACTTGGGATTTTTTTGCGAGCCTTTACTTGTTCCATACTTCTTGGACAGGTTTAAGGTTACTGAGAGGGTCAAAGTTGTCTTCTCCCAATATGAATACCATGAGGAGGTGTGGTGCGATATTCTTCCATTAACATGCGGTCATGTATGCTTCGGTGCCGATTGATTTGAACAACATAGAGTTCTAAATGTACAAAATTGGCAAAATATTGTAAGAGACCAGTGAGGAAATCACCTCGTGACATACATGCTACTCGAGCCGCAAAGAGAAGTGGATACTTACTCCAATAAGAATGCTTATGCAAGACAAAATATTGATAGGAGTAAAGATGTGCAAGGTGGTAATCTGAGAGTGGAAAAAGGAGAGGTTGTGCGGAGCAAAGTGAGGGGATTGCCACCAAACCGAGCTAACATTGTTTGTCCTTTTATTTCTAAGGACATTTGTGTAGGTACCGACATGGCAAGTGAAAGAGAGCTATGCCAAAGTGAAGTTGTTGCCCAAGCTTGTGGAGGTCTTTCACAATATGGCAAAGGAGAGTCGACTCAGGAACTTCAAGGTAAAATAGCTAACTCTTACACTTTTGTGCATGTGAATGATAATTGTGTGGCTACTAGCCCATTGAGTGTGAATAGTAGCTTACTTGTGAGTTTAATGATTATTTGCCTTTTGTTGATGATGTACATGTTGTGAGTATGGATACACTAGTTGATCCTATTGATAACCAAATTGACTCTTTTTGTAAGATCAATTCATGTCCACCTAGTGTTGAAGCCTATATGTTGAATGAAAGTACATCGTCTTGTGTAATTGGTGTTGATCAACCTATTTGTGAAAATTGTCCACCACTAAAGTATGTGTGTGATGTGATTAATCAAACTCAAGTGAGTGAATTATTTGAAAAAGTTGGTCAACAAAAGGGGAGTGAACCCGAGAGCAATTCTTGGGACAATCTTGTGCTTGAAGCCGCTTTGAAACTTGATATTGATCTCTTAGAGAGTGTTTGTTCCAAATCTGCCCGTGGGTTGGATCATGCACACTTTAGGTATAATGTCTTGTTTGAAAATGATATAAACACTCCTAATGAGCCTAGTGGTGAAAAAGATGGCATAGCTTACCTTGGAGGCTATAGCCTATATGTTAACCCACTATGGAGTGACAACATTCTTCCTAAAGATGAAAATCTCTTCTTGGAAGATGAGAGTACTCTTAAGGGTAAGGAATGTGTAGTCTTGGAAGTTATTCCTTCTTCTACTTTGTGTGACTTCATTGTTGAGAGTACTCATGGTTATGATTGGAAAACTAGTAGTGATTACACACATGAGGGCACCTTGGTAGAAGTCAACTTGAGTGATATATTTCTCTACTCTCTATTTTCTTTCGATGATATGTATGTTATTGTAGAGAGTATGTCATTTAGTTTGGGTGGAGACCACGGGAAAGGGGATTGTTGTCTAGACCCGTGTTTATGGCTACTCTTCCCGTTTGACCCCGATGCCAAATATAGAAATGGTGATGTTGGTGTACCCAACTTGTTGCTTGGTCTACATGACAAGAAAGTGTCACTCTTGGTGAATCCCATAACCAAATCCTTCGTACATTTTTCATTGAGTTTTTAATATTTCATTCAAAGGATCCTTGGTTATATTCTAAATATGTGCAACCTTGGCATGTTGAGGTGATTTGTCGTGTTTACCCTAACCCTCATGCTATGAGAAGTTTGTATTTGTGTGTTCTTTCTTTGGTTTTGCAAGGTTTAGATTTGAGGTCGAATCCTTTTCAAGAAGGGAGGATGATATGATTCAAATGGCCTCCTTAGCTTTCAATGACATCATTCGAAGTCAGTACGTGGGGCATCAAGCTTTGGTCGCATTAAGAAAACGAGATCCTACATGGAGGGGCCGATTTGAGTACACCAAAGAGCAATCCCACGTGTGAAAGATTGCTTGGAGCATTGAAGATTGAGGACTCACGGTTTTGGGCCTTCATTAAGGACATTTTGGTTACTTAGCCTTGTCCAAGTAACACTCCATGACCACCCCTTTTCATTAAGGGTATTGTGGTCATTTTGTTTGTAATAAGTTAGACTATAAATAGGTTCTATTAGTTCATTTGCTAGGTAGTTTATGAAAAGATGAAAGATTGAAACACTTGAAATCCTCTCTCTTGAGAGTAGACCACCTTAGTATAGTCTTAGTTAGGACTTGAAAAAGTCATCCTTAGTACCAATATTGTTCTTTGTTTGAAAACGGTGGATTTTGAAGTGAGTTGATTACCTTAGCGGTCACCGTAAGAGTGTGATTTTGATTATTACATTCATTAGGGGTTAATGTTGAAATATACTTGGTTCTTAATCTTGTAATAATCTTGGTCTCACTATCTATCCTTTCATTATTTTACAAATCAATGTGTTTTTGTGTTTGTCATCTTGTATTCCTTTGTGTTGCTTGTTCTTATCACGTTTTGTGGACTGTTTTGGCATCTTGGTAGACTGATTTGTATTATTTGGTATCAAAGCAATCATTGATTTCGTTCCCACGAGATCAATCTTGGATTTTTTCACTCAAAAATAAAAAAAATGTTAAAAAGCTGAAAAATTCAAAAATAGTAATCTGTCCACGTTTTTGTGTTTAGGCCAAAATTTGAAGCCTAGTTTTCTTGTGATTTTTGTGTGTTTTGTGTGTTCTAGTGTTAGATCTTTATTTCCTAACATTAGAAGAGGTGTCCAAGGTCAAAAATCTCACAAAAAGAAGTTATTCTACAGGTTCGGTGTCTTGGCCGAAGTGTTGTTGTTATTTGACCGAATTTGTGTCTAGATTTAGGTGTTGTTTTGGTTGTCTTTGTTGTTTCTTGTGTTGATTTTCTTCCTCTCTAACACTACTTGAGTCTAACCCAAGTTCTTGAGCAAAAAAAAATTTGCAAGTTGTTGTGGGAAGAATGGACGGCTTTGTTGTTCTTGTTGAAGTTCTTGTGTTGTGTTGAAGAAGTCTTGTAAAAGGTTGTTGTTTGATCCAAATTCAAAGGGAAGAGAGTGCGGGTTCTTGTTAGTCTTGAAAAAACTTTGAAGACATTACCAATGGGGAAAAAAATAAAATACCCCTCAAAAGTCTTCATACCAAAAGGGAGTAAGTTCATTTTTCTAAACAAGCCAAAAGAGGAAAGGGGGACAAAACCTCTAAAAGGTTGTCTTGCCAAAAAGGTGAAAGTTGGTCAAGGTTTGAATTTAAAAAAAAAAGGGCTTAAAGTCTTGTTTGTTAACCTACCAAAACTGAAATTTCCCCCATCTTTGTGAAATTTGAACAACCAAAATTGTGGAAAAAAATTTTTCAATTTCAATAATATTTTTTTTTGTCCATCGACCAGTAGTCGAGTGCTACATCATCAATAGCTCAAGAACGTTGGAATTCCTAGTTTCACTTTTTTTATTCTATTGGTTTCCATTTTGTTGGTTCTCATACTAATTAGCAAACTAGTAAATACCTACTAGATTGTAGATTAGTTTTTAAGTACGTTTTCTTTCGTGTTAAGCATTGTATTTTATGTTTTTCTCGTTTATAAGTCATAGTATTTTCTTTGTTTCAAGTTCGTAAGTAAATTTTGTTTTTGTGCCTTGAGTCATTCAAACAAGAATCCATTCCAGCCGCCAAGTAGAATTGACATCCTATTGACTACCGGAGTATAAGCAACTTTCAATATTTGCCGCTCCAATTGTGAGAATCACAAAGGTGGGTGTATACGAGTGTTGGTGAGGAGCTTTTACTACTAATCTTACTTGTTCATCGTGTAGGTACAAAGGTGATATAAGGGGAACATGTCTTCGATAGCTGGGAATTATTTTGACTGCAACATTGGAGACTATGATTGTAGTGAAGGGTTTTATGGCTACGAAGTTGAGGGAGATTGCGGAGGCTATGAAAATAGCCATGATCAAAACTTAGACAGATTTGAGAGTTACGGTTTTGAGGGGGAAATGAAGTGAATGGAGTGCCTAGTGCTTATGGTGAATTTGGAGATGATGTAGGACCTCATGATGGATCTTATGATGACGTTGGGGCGTGTGAGGAGTCTTACACTTCTCACTCCGAACCTAGATTTGGTGTGAGGTATAACCCTTTCGTTCACAAAGTTTATGAGAGCTATGATGAGAGTACACATGAGGAGTGTGAAGATTCATACTCTCCACCTTGTAGTACTTCTTATCAAGGTCGATATAGTGTGAATGGTTATACCAGCTCTAGTGGAGGTTGTCCAACGAGAAGAAGAGGGTATGCATCTCCAAAATCGAGGGGTACTCGTGTGCTTTACAATGTTGATCTGAGAAGGAGTGTACACTCTGAAAAGGTGACCATTTGCGGGATACCGGACTGCCTCATTGTGTTAAATGATAGGTACTATAGAAACTACATCGTTCCATCCATGGTTGACTACTTGGGGTTTTTTACGAGCCTTTACTTGTTCCATACTTCTTGGACGGGTTTAAGGTTACTGAGAGGGTCAAAGTTGTCTTCTCCCAATTTGAATACCATGAGGAGGTGTGGTGTGATATTCTTCCATTAACATACGGTCATGTATGCTTCGGTGCCAATTGATTTGCACAACATAGAGTTCCTAATGTACAAAATTGGCCAAATATTGTAAGAGACCGGTGGGGAAATCACCTTGTGACATACATGCTACTTGAGCCGCAAAGAGATGTAGATACTTACTCCAATAAGAATACTTATGTAAGACAAAATATTGAGAGGAGTAAAGATGTGCAAGGTGGTAATCTGAGAGTGGAAAAAGGAGAGGTTGTGCGGAGCGAAGTGAGGGTATTGTCACCAAACCGAGCTAACATTGTTTGTCCTTTTATTTCTAAGGACATTTGTGTAGGTACCGACATGGCAAGTGAAAGAGAGCTATGCCAAAGTGAAGTTGCTGCCCAAGCTTGTGGAGGTCCTTTACAATATGGCAAAGGAGAGTCGACTCAGGAACTTCAAGGTAAAATAGCTAACTCTTACACGTTTGTTCAAGTGAATGATAATTGTGTGGCTAGTAGCCCATTGAGTGTGAATAGTAGCTTACTTACTTGTGAGTTTAATGATTCTTTACCTTTTGTTGATAATGTACATGTTGTGAGTGTGGATACACTAGTTGATCCTATTGATGACCAAATTGACTCTTCTTGTAAGATCAATTTATGTCCACTTATTGTTGAAGCCTATATGTTGAATAGAAGTACATCGTCTTGTGTAATTGGTGTTGATCAACCTATTTGTGAAAATTATCCACCACTTAAGTATGTGTGTGATGTGATTAATCAAACTCAAGTGAGTGAAGTATTTGAAAAAGTTGGTCAACAAAAGGGGAGTGAACCCGAGAGCTATTCTTGGGACAATCTTGTGCTTAAAGCCGCTTTGAAACTTGATATTGATCTCTTAGAGAGTGAGGAACTTGTTTGTTCCAAATCTGCCCGTGGGTTGGATCATGCACTCTTTAGGTATAATGTCTTGTTTGAAAATTATATAAACACTCCTAATGAGCCTAGTGGTGAAAAAGATGGTATAGCTTACCTTGGAGGCTATAGCCTATATGTTAACCCACTATGGTGTGACAACATTCCTCCTAAAGATGAAAATCTCTTCTTGGAAGATGAGAGTACTCTTAAGGGTAAGGAATGTGTAGTCTTGGAAGTTATTCCTTCTTCTACTTTGTGTGACTTCATTGTTGAGAGTACTCATGGTGATGATCGAAAAACTAGTAGTGAGTACACACATGAGGGCACCTTAGTAGAAGTCGACTTGAGTGATTCTCTACTCTCTATTTTCTTTCGATGATATGTATGTTATTGTAGAAAGTATGTCATTTAGTTTGGGTAGAGACCACGGGAAAAAGGAGTGTTGTCTAGACTCGTGTCTATGGCTACTCTTCCCGTTTGACCCCGGTGCCAAATATGGAAATGGTGATGTTGGTGTACCCAACTTGTTGATTGGTCTACATGACAAACAAAGTGTCACTTTTGGTGAATCCCATAACCAAATCCTTCGTACATTTTTCATTGAGTTTTTAATATTTCATTCAAAGGATCCTTGGTTATATTCTAAATATGTGCAACCTTGGCATGTTAAGGTGATTTGTCGTGTTTACCCTAACCCTCATGCCATGAGGAGTTTGTATTTGTTTGGTTTTGCAAGGTTTAGATTCGAGGTCGAATCCTTTTCAAGAAGGGGAGGATGATACTATTCAAATGACCGCCTTAGCTTTCAATGATATAATTTGAAGTCAGTACGTGGGGCATCAAGCTTTGGTCGCATTAAGGAAATGAGATCCTACATGGAGGGGCTGATTTGAGTACACCAAAGAGCAATCCCACGTGTGAAAGATTGCTTGGACCATTGAAGATTGAGGACTCACGGTTTTGGGCCTTCATTAAGGACATTTTGGTTACTTAGCCTTGTCCAAGTAACACTCCATGACCACCCCTTTTCATTAAGGGTATTGTGGTCATTTTGTTATGTAGTAAGTTAGACTATAAATAGGTTCTATTAGTTCATTTGCTAGTTAGTTTATAAAAAGATGAAAGATTGAAACACTTGAAATCCTCTCTCTTGAGAGTAGACCACCTTAGTATAGTCTTAGTTAAGACTTGGAAAAGTCATCCTTAGTATAGGGCTTGGAAAAACCAATATTGTTCTTTGTTTGGAAACGGTAGATTTTGAAGTGAGTCGATTACCTTAGCGGTCACCGTAAAAGTGTGGTTTTGATTATTACATTCATTAGGGGTTAATGTTGAAATATACTTGGTTCTTAATCTTTTAATAATCTTGGTCTCACTATCTATCCTTTCATTATTTTGCATGTGTTTGTCATCTTGTATTCCTTTGTGTTGGTTGTTCTTATCACATTTTGTGGACTACTTTGACATTTTGGTGGACTGATTTGTATCATAGGGGTACGCCATGTCTCCTTTGATATTTGTTTTGGTTATGGAGTACCTTACTAGAATATTGAAGTGTATGAGTCAGCCGCTTGAATTTTTGTATCACCCCATGTGTCAATAATTTAAGCTAACTTAGTTGATCTTTGCGGATGATTGGATGGTCTTCTGCAAAGGTGATACCAGTTCTGTCACCAAAGTAATAAAGGCATTATCCTATTTCAGCTTAGTCATAGATTTTGAGGCAAATACTAAAAAATTCAACATCTTCATAGCTGGTACTAATGATAACACTAAAGAGTAACTTCTTTCCATGACAAGATTTTCTCCAATTAGGTACCTTGGACTTTCCTTATCATTCAAAAAGTGAAAGAAAGTGAAATATCAATGGTTGATACGTAACATTACACATAGAATTATCTTTGGTTATGCCAAAATGTTTTCTTATGCTAGTAGAATTCAAGTGGTGAATGCAGTCCTATTCTCAATATATGACTTTTGGGGATCTATCTTTTCTTCTCAAAGTATACTCAAAGAGGTTAATAGAATCTTCAGGGATTATTTGTGGGGGTGATGAGGAGAATAGGAAAATACCATTGATAGCATGGAAAAAGATTTGTTGGCCAAAGAAGGCAGGTGTTTAAATGTGAAGAATTGTAGAAGCTGGAGTATTGCCCCAGTAGGCAAATTATTGTGGCAATTATCAGAAAAGCAAGACTCATTATGGGTCAGGTGGGTACATGGATTGTAGATGAGAAATGATGATTCAATTTGATTACACAACCCTCCAATAAATTGTGGTTGGTATTGAAAGAAAATCAATGCACTTAAGGTAGACATGGCTCAATCATATACAAAAGGTAGATAAACATTGACACACTCTGGTTATTACTCAATAACTGCTAGTTACATTGCAATGTTGGGTATTCAGACCAGACTAAAAATTGCTGATCTTGTTTAGATTTTTGTGGCTCAACCAAGATATAGAATGATTACATGGTTAGTCGTGCATGGAAGATTACTAACGAAGGCAAAATTGTAGCATCTGCATATACATCTGGATTATATTGAGTGTTGTTTAAGTGATAGTTAAAGAATTGAAACATCTCTACACTTACTTGCACAATGTGAGTGGATAGGAAAATTGAGGACTGAGCTACAATCGTGGGCAGGCAACCAGTTCCACAAAGGGGAGGTGAGACAGGTACTGGAAGTAATTCTATAAAGAAGTGGTTGCAGCTTTATGGAGTGCTATCATCTATCATACACGGAGGTAAAGAAATTGAAAACTCCACACAGGTGTTACTATTGAAAGTGATATTGTTCTAGCATAGATTGAATCTAAATTTATAGAGAGAATAAGATTGTTTAGGAATGCTAAAAAGGCTCATAGTTGTTATAGTTTAATTCAACATTTTCTCTTTGTCACACCCCTTTTTCAACTCCAAAAAATGTGGTTATAAATTAATGTTCGAAAGGGTTTTAATTATTAAGTAACAAGAAATGAAAATTTGCTTCGGAAAAGAATTATTTACATTTTTTACTCAGAGTCGCCACTTGGCATAATCTGGTGTGCCAAGTCACCGTTAGATAATCCTTTGCAAGAAAACCATTTGACTCTTTAAACTGGTTTGCGAACAGAGATTCCGGCTAAGGAATTCTGTTGACCGAGGGGAAGGTGTTAGGCACCTCTTGATCCCGTGGTTCAACCACGGTCGCTTGATAGAGTGTATCGACGATTTTTGGCGCTAAGAAATGTATAAATCGCACAAAAAGCACACAAAATAATCAAACAAAACAAAACAATCTGAAATGTAAAGTCCAGTCCAATTATTACAATCCGAAATAAAAAGGGACTGAAAGTAAACCTACGCTAATCCTAAACTAATGCTCTACCCGACGCCTCGGGCCTTCACCATGAATGTCCTCCGGGTACATGATACCTCGGGGCATTCCCCGGTGAATAAATATGTCTACAGATACTTCAGGGCATTCCCGGCCAAATTATACAATTGAATTAAATACGATAAACTAGAAAGAAACATTTACACGCACATTCCAACATCCAACCAAAACATCAATCTTAAATTCTTGCCTACCTGAACCTATATTGCCTATCCATTTCAACCTAAACACGATCCAATCATGTTCACAAATTTAAAATTTTATTCCGGATGAAACAGAACAACCGACAAACTAACATTAATCTAAAATCATTCTTTTTATCAATTTCTCGATCCCGCCCCTCTAACTTCATTTTTTATCAATCACATTACGCATATAATCATCACATCAGAACTTCAACAAAAATCCACCAACCATGGTTGCACCAACATAATCAAGACAATTCAACAAATCAAGGTAAAGAAAAGGGAGTTAAGAAAGTGGACCTTTCGATAATCAATTTCAGTTGAATAATGATGTTAAAGAAGCCCGAATTTCAAATCCCGAATAGAAGACCTCAATCGAAAAAACTCCCAAGCTTGGTACCGCCAAAATTGAAGCTCTCAACCTGATAGACTGCTTTCGTCGATAATAGGGGAATTCCAAAATCCAAAATCCTTAGATAAAGCTTTCAAAATTTGATGTATTATTCTGCTTAAACAGAGTAGAGCCCGCATCCAAAATCCTTAAAGTCGACCTTGATTCAATCGACCTCAACTTGAATCAAACCTCCAGTAATGGTCAAATCCGAAATTGACCCCGATTAATCGATCAAGATGAATGGAACCCAAATCCCTAAACTAATACTTCTGCCGATGCTGTTACTATTCACCAGAACAGCGAGATCAAGCTAGATGGAGTTGGGTTACTGTCATTAGCTTCGCCAAAACTACTCGAATATCACCAGAATCAACTTAAATAGGCCGATTTCAGCTAGCTTAGTGGCTGGTTTCAAAGCTTAAGGTGGGGCAGGACTATTTTTATGGTTTTTAGGTGAGTTTATGCCAAATTTGTGACAACTTTGACACGTTTTTGGCGAGTCTGTCGCTGGAACAGTGACCCCACTCAAAAACTGTGTTCCCTCAGCTCTTACTCTCGATCTCTCTTTCTCAATGTTCTATGTGTGTGTGTGATCTAGGGTGTGTAGGTGTACGTGTGTTTATGGCTGAGAAGAACAACCATGGAGATTCCTTTTTTTTTTTCGTCCATCTCTCTCTCTGTATATCAGCTCTTCCTTAATTCACTCTCCTCCTATTCTTTCCTCTCTCACCTGGTGTGTACTATTGTCTCCATGGTTGTTTGTTGCTGCGTGTTGCTAGGAATTTGTGTATGCATGTAGAATGAGGAAGATGGATCCTTCATCCCTTTTCTGCTTCTCTTTTGTGTGTGTATATATGAGGTGAGGGTGGGGTAAGGGGGTAGTGGTGAGGTGGGGTAGAGTTTGTTAGGATAGGGTAGGTAGGTGTTGTTTTTTAATTGGAGGGATAAGGGTTAGGTGTCTATTTTTGTTTGGGTAGGTTGCTAGTATAAGACAAAATTTGTTAGGGGATTGTTATGTTTTGTCATTTTGTGGAGGGATTATCACATGGGTGAGGGTACACGGTAGGATAAGGTAAAAATGGGTAAAACGACATTGGGGAGGGACGAAATTAGGTGTCTACATTATGCCCCCTTTGAATGTAAACATGAAGTGTTTTCAGAAAAAGAAGTAGACAGCGAGACCAAATTTTGACCCGACCATTATCCAAAGAAAGAAACAGAAGGAAGAAGGACAACCGGGTTTTGACTTAAGACATCCCACCTACTCACATTATGAGAGGATCGAGTGACAAGTATCTCAACTTTTGGAAGGAGATGGACTATACCGAGTTGGAGAGTCGAGTGAGGTTCCATCGAGTTTCCGATCCGCGGCTCTGTCATTACATCAAAAAATGAAAATTTACCAAGTTAAAACATAAATGAAATTTCAAAATCCTATCTTTACAGCTTCTGTTGGCTCTTGAGTCGACTTTTATCACCCTATTCTTCATGCGGGCTCCTGACTTGCAATTTCTTCCAACTTGTTGCTTGGCTTTCAATTGCTTCGCTTTGTTGCTTGACTTTTTGTTTGTTCACCCTATTCTCTAGGTGGGCTCCTAACTTGCTATTCCATTACTTTGTTGCTTGACTTTTCATTTTCTTCACTCTGTTCTCCAGGCGGGCTCCGGACTTGCTATTTCATCACCCTGTTCTTCAGGCGGGCTCCTGACTTGCTATTTCATCACGCTGTTCTTCAGGCGAGCTCCTAAAACCCAAAATTAAAACTAGAACGAAAATTATCCCAAACAAAAATTATACTAAAGTAGTATTTCATTTTTGAAAGCATTGTCCCATTTTCCAGAAGGGTCCTGAACAAAAAGTAAAGTCCCATTTTTCAGAAGGGTCCTGAATTGAAAGTAAATTCCCATTTTTCAGGAGGGTCCTGCGTATAAAGTAAAATCCCATTTTTTAGGAGGGTCCTGAACATAAAGTAAAATCCTATTTTTCAGGAGGGTCCTGAACATAAAGTAAAATCCCATTTTTTAGGAGGGTCCTGAACAGAAAGTAAAATCCCATTTTTCAGGAGGGTCCTGAACATAAAGTAAAATCCCATTTTTTAGGAGGGTCCTGAACAGAAAGTAAAATCCCATTTTTCAGGAGGGTCCTGAACAGAAGTAAAATCCCATTTTTCAGGAGGGTCCTGAACATAAAGTAAAATCCCATTTTTCAGGAGTCCTGAACATAAAGTAAAATCCCATTTTTCAGGAGTCCTGAACATAAAGTAAAATTCCATTTTTCAGGAGGGTCCTGAACATTAAGTAAAATCCCATTTTTCAGGAGAGTTCTGAGCAGAAAGTAAAATCCCATTTTTCAGGAGGGTCCTAAACAGAAAGTAAAATCCCATTTTTCAGGAGGGGTCCTGAACATAAAGTAAAATTCCATTTTTCAGGAGGGTCCTGAACATAAAGTAAAATCCCATTTTTTCAGGAGGGTCCTAAACATAAAGTAAAATCCCATTTTTCAGAAGGGTCCTGAACATAAAGTAAAATCCCATTTTTCAGGAGGGTCCTGAACATAAAGTGAAATCCCATTTTTCACGAGGGTCCTGAACTGAAAGTAAATTCCCATTTTTTAGGAGGGTCCTGAACATAAAGTAAAATCCCATTTTTCAGGAGGGTCCTGAACATAAAGTAAAATCCCACGGATGTGCATTTCCAATGGTAGCTGAATTAAGTGAAGAGAATTTGCCCCTATTTCAACAAAGAAAATTTGTCAGTTAAAAACTTAATGGTGGCTTGCAGCTCTTGGCTTCTCAGGTATCTGCCCCAGCACTCATTCCTTTCATCTTTGTCCCCAATTGCTGACACCTGCCCTGTCTTGCCGCATCATTGACCCAGATCCAGATTGAGGGAAATGAGTTCTGACTCAAACAATGGGTTTCCATTTTACTATGCCCCTGAGGTGCACTCTTTTCCTAAATCTGAATGCTACCACGGATCCAATAGTCTGTCGGTTGATAGACTTCCTTTGCTTCGTGTTGAATTACGATCATATTTCTTTCCTGTGCTGTTCCTTGGCTTTTCCTCATATAATTGGAAAGACTGGTAGTAAATTTTGAAATCCTTTCTTGCTTGTGTTGACACAGACTTGACTTAAAATGTAAAGAAATTATGGTGACTTTTATTTTGATAAACGACATAAGAAAGACAAAAAGCATGAATATGTAAATGAAAGAAAAGGGCAATGTCCCAGATTCAAAAAGAAAACTTATCTGAATACGACAACCAACTCCAATGAGTATGACATGCATTTTGGATTGAGCTGATCTTCCTATCCAAACTCCCCATTTGTTGTTGAGTTCATGCCTTTGCTGCTGAGCCGTTTCCTCAAATCCATTGGACTCCTACATCACATTAGACTGATGACATCTTAAAAGACTTTCATCAACAAATCTCTTTCTTTTCACTTTTTGCTTTTCTCTTGAACTCTCCATCGCCTTACGGTGCCCGTGAGGGTTTTCACCAATAAGACTCTCTCATTTTTATTTCTCTCCACTCACCATCGCCTTATGGTGCCTGTAAAGGTTTTCACCACTAAGACTCTCTCATTTTCATTTCTCTCAACTCACCATTGCCTTATGATGCCCACGGGGGTTTTCACCAATAAGACTCTCTCATTTTTGTATTTCTCTCAACTCACCATCGCCTTATGATGCCTACGGGGGTTTTCACCAATAAGACTCTCTCATTTTTATATTTCTTTCCTAATTTCTTATGCTGAGGGAGACAAGTGGTACCTCACAATGTATCATCATACCCATTGCATGCTTAGCCTTAACATTATCAAAAATTGATCTGAAGGACTTTCTTTGGTTGTAACTTGGCTTTTGGTTAAGGTTAGAAAAGATGGTAAGGGGCTCAAACGATACTTAAAGTGGGGGTGGGACTTACAACTTTTGGAATCGACTCAAACAACACATTAACTCATGCCCCAGCTTTGTTGACTGGGTGAATTTTAGATCTTTATTTGGTTGGACCAAGCCCGAAATAGGGAATCCTACGTATCTCACTCCTAAGAGAGGAGAATCAGGTCGCACGTAGTTCCATCAACTTGTTCTTTGTTTGGATTTGATTTTTTTTTATTTTAGAACTCTCTCTTTTATTCTTATTTTCTTGACATTTATCTTTGACTCTATTTTGATTCCAAAAGAGGGATATGAAAGAAAAATAAAACGAAGCTCAAACGGGTAAACAAAGGATGACACAATGTTTGGATAGAAGAACAAAATGTCTTCATCATGTCAATCTTCAAAAATGCAAGTACTAAACATGCAATAAAATCAAAAAAGGATCAAATATCATACATAATATCTTTTGACCGCATCAGCATTGATATCCATTTTTTCCATTTTGCCTTTAATATCTGTCAAATATAAGGCTCCATTGGGCAACACTTTCTTCACAACGAAGGGACCTTGCCAGTTAAGGGAGAACTTTTCTTTCGCTTCAACTTGGTGAGGAAGGATATATCTCAATACCAACTGACCAACTTCAAAATTCCTGGGATGGACCTTTTTGTTATACGCTCGAGCCATCCTCCTCTGATACAACTGGCCATGACACAGACGTTAGCCTTTTTTCCTCAATCAAACTCAAATGTTCCAGTTGGGTTTTTACCCATTCGTCATAATCAATCTCTGCTTCTACAATGACTCAAAGAGAGGGAATTTCAACTTCTGCAGGGATGACTGCCTCTATCCCATACACCAATAAATATGGAGTTGCCCCTGTTGAAGTGCGAACAGTGGTGCGATAACCTAGCAATGCAAATGGCAACTTTTTATGCCACTGTCTAGACCCTTGTACCATTTTTCGCAGTATCTTTTTTATATTCTTATTGGCGGCTTCTACAGCACCATTGGCCTTTGGACGATATGGAGTAGAATTTCGATGCACGATCTTAAACTATTGACATACTTCTTACATCAAATGACTATTGAGATTGGCAGCATTGTCAATAATGATCATCTTAGGAATTCCAAATCTACAAATGATATTGGCATGAACAAAATCTACCACAGTCTTCTTTGTCACTGACTTGAAAGTTACTGTTTCTACCCACTTTGTGAAGTAGTCAATGGCTACAAAAATGAATCTATGCCCATTTGATGCCTTTGGCTCAATCGGTCCAATCACATCCATTCCCCAAGCCACGAAATGGCCATGGAGCGGCCATTGCATGCAACTATAGGAGGAGATTGTATCAGATCACTGTGTACCTGACATTGATGACACTTTCGAACAAATCGAATAGAATCATTTTCCATAATAAGCCAGTAATAACCTGCTCGAAGAATCTTCTTTGACAAGACATGATCATTCATTTGTGACCCGCATACTCCAGAGTATATTTCAACCATGATTGTCGTGGCCTCTTTTGCATCTACACACCTCAAAAGTCCCAGATCTGGGGTTCTCTTATACAAGATTCCCCCACTTAAGAAAAATCCACTAGCCAAACGCCTAATAGTCCTCTTTTGATCGTTGGTGGCATATGCTGAGTATTCTTCTGACTGAATGTATCGCTTGATATCCAAGAACCAGGGTTCTCCATCGAGCTCTTCTTCAACCGCATTACAGTAAGCATGATGATCATGACTCTGTATATGCACTGGATCGATGTAGGCTTTGTCAGGATGTTGGAGCACTGAAGACAGAGTGGCTAAAGCATCAGCAATTTCATTACGAATCCTTGGAATATGCCTAAATTTTACTAACAAAAACCATTGACATAGCTCCTGCAAGCATTGTCGATACGGGATGAGCTTCAAATCTTGCGTCTCCCAATCGCCTTGAATTTGATGGACGAGCAAATCCGAATCTCCTAACACCAATAATTCTTCGACTCTCATATCAACCGCTAACCTCAAACCAAGAATGCAGGCTTCATACTCTGCCATATTGTTAGTACAGTAGAATCGAAGTTGTGCTGTTATCAGGAAATGTTGTCCCGATTTAGAGATAAGAACCGCACCTATTCCGACTCCTTTTATATTGACAGCTCCATCAAAAAATAACCTCCAACCAGGATCAGCATCTATAACGACTCCATCGATACACGACACTTCTTCATCAGGAAAATATGTCTTTAATGGCTCGTACTCTTCATCGATGAGATTCACAGCAAGATGATCTGCCAAGGCTTGGGCTTTCATGGCGGTTCGAGTCACATATACAATGTCGAACTCAGTAAGCAATATTTGCCACTTTGCCAATCGACCCATTGGCATAGGCTTCTGAAAGATATACTTCAAAGAATTCATGGGGAGATGAGATAAGTAGTATAGGATGAGAGATAATGCTTCAACTTCTGTTCTACCCAAGTTAGGGCACAACACGTCCTTTCAAGAAGAGTATACCTGGCCTCATATGCGGTGAACTTCTTGCTAAGATAATACATAGCCTGCTCCTTTTTGCCTGTGACATCATGTTGACCCAGGACACAACCGAAAGAATTATCCATGACTGATAAATATAAGATCAAAGGCCTACTAGGCTCCGGGGGTACCAGCACGGGCGGATTTGACAAATATCTTTTGATTCGATCGAATGCTTCCTGATATTCTTCAGTCCATTTTATCGCAGCACTCTTTTTCAGTAACTTGAATATGGGCTCATAAGTGGTTGTGAGTTGAGCAATAAACCTGCTAATGTAGTTCAGTCTACCAAGCAAACTCATCACCTCCGTTCTATTCTTGGGCGGGGGCAAATCCTGAATGACTTTGATTTTTGAGGGGTCCAATTCAATTCCCCGACGGCTGACTACAAACCCCAACAGCTTTCCAGATGGAACTCCAAATACACATTTTGCCGGGTTGAGTTTGAGATTATACCTACGAAGACTTTCAAAGAACTTTCGTACATCCTTAACATGGTCGGCCTGACTTTTTGACTTAATAATCACATCGTCCACGTAGACCTCAATCTCCTTATGCATCATAACATGAAACATAGTGGTCATGGCTCTCATGTACATTGCTCCAGCATTCTTCAAACCGAACGACATCACTCGATAACAATAAGTTCCCCATGGTGTGATAAAAGATGTCTTCTCCGCATCTTCATTATCCATAATGATCTGGTGATATCCGGCATAACAATCCACAAAAGAGGCAACCTCGTGTTTAGCACAGTTGTCTAACAAAATGTGGATGTTGGGCAGTGGAAAATCATCTTTCGGACTTGCTCTGTTCAAATCACGGTAATCAACACACACTCAAATTTTTCCATCTTTCTTTGGTACGGGAACAACATTAGATAACCACATGGGATAGCGAGCTACTCGAATTACTTTGGCTTCAAGTTGTTTCATGATTTCCTTTTTAATTTTAATACTTACATCCGTTTTAAACTTCCTCAACTTCTGTTTGATAGGAGGGAATGCGGGATCAGTTGGCAATTTGTGAGACACTAATTCAGTGCTTAAACCAGGCATATCATCATAAGACCATGCAAAAATATCCTTACAATCAATTAATACTTGAATCATTCTTTTTTTTAGCTGTGGCAAAACATGTACACTGATTTTAGTTTCCCTAACATCTTCTTGATCCCCTAGATTTATTGGCTCAGTCTCATTCAAATTAGGATTCGGTTTGTCTTCAAACTGTTCCAACTCCTTGCTTATTTTTTCTAGTGCTTCTTCTTCATCATATTCCCCATCCTGCTTCATTACATCTTGATTAGTTTGGATTTTAAGGTCAGGCTGAAAATTTCGCATGCATGTCATGTCATTAGACTCAGTATAAAGAGAACTGTGTAAGAAAAGAAAAACAAAATATATTAGACACGAAACAAAAGGGACATTGCATTTTATTAAATAAAAGATAGAAGGGTTTAAACATAGATGCCAACATAACATAAACAAACTAAAATCCGAATTACAACCCTGAAATAACTCGGATAAATAAAAAGAAAAATAAAATAAACTACCAAAACTCCCTCCTGACAGGGAGAGGAGTGACTTCCCAATTATTGAGCCGGACAGCTGGACCTATGAATTACACGTCGGCCATACTGGTACCTTCTCCTACTTCGACCATATCAACTTCAATAAAAAGGTTCTGGAAGTCATCAACCAATTCAACTTCAAATTCCACATGCTTCATGACACCGCTCTTAACAAATGATTCACTGAGTAGTGGCATTGGGCGAGGGAGTGACCATATTTCCTTTTTCCTTCCCTTGGCTTTCTTCAGATCTTCAGCCGTAGGCTCAAATCCCAGACCAAACGTGCCCACGTTCTCACTTGGACATATGGGATGAACTATACCATGCAGAGACGCTCCCAAACCCTATCCTGGCTCAAATCTATATTTTCAAAGTTCACTCACCATCATGATAGAAGCAGAAGAAAATTGCGATCCCGGTATAGCCTGCCATTCAAGGATACGATTCACTGGCACTGTATCAAAAATTTGATAGATGAATGTCTTCTCTACGTTATTTGCTTCAATAAGAGACAAGGGAGAACTTCGTAGGCTAACAAATCTCCTTCACCATGAATAACTACTTCTTGCCTGTCATGCTCAAACTTAATCATTCGGTGCAGTGTAGATGCAACCGCCTTAGCCTTGTGGATCCACGGCCTTCCCAACAACAGATTGTAAGAGGAGTCTACATTCAATACTTGAAACTCTATGGCGAACTCAACAGGCCCTATGGTCAACATTAGTTCTATTTCGCCAATGGAATTTAATTTCGCACCATCGAAAGCCCTAACACATACATTGTTGGGCCTGATCCTGTCAGCACCAATATTCAACTTTTGCAAAGTAAAAATAGGGCAAATATTTGCACCTGAACCTCCATCAATCATAATATGAGTGACGTAGAAATCTTCACACTTCACTGTAATGTAAAGGCCCCGGTTATGCCTTGTACCTTCAACAGGCAATTCATCATCAAAAAAGCTGATCTGATTGACCTCAAAGATTTTTCCAACCATTTTCTCAAGTTGGTTGATTGTAATCTCCCTTGGAACATATGCTTCATTAAATACCTTCAGTAAAACATCACGATGCTCGTTGGAGTGCAACAGCAAAGATAAAAGGAAAATTTGAGCAGGGGTTTTCTTCAACTGGTCTAATATTGAGTACTCTGGCAATTTCATCTTTTTCAAAAATTCTTTGGCTTCTTCTTCAGTGATAGGCTTTTTGATAGATGACGGTCCACTCACCGTTGTCTTGGACTTTCTTAAGCTTTCAGGCACGAAGCATCTTCCTGACCTAGTCAAACCCCCTACCTCATCTACATCTTCCACAACTTCTTTCCCGTGATAGGTCATCACAGTCCGCCCATAATTCTAAGAACTCTTTTTGTATCAACTATCGGAGGTCACCGGTTTGAGGACAATAGGTGCTGCCAGTGCTCCTTTTACCGTCAAGATGGGCTGACTCAGAGCTCCCACCACCGTCAACTTGGGTTTATCCTAACTTAAATCAACATACCTTCTGGTGCCCTGTACTGTGATCAGGGGTTTCTTTGTGCTTTCTTGGGCTTTAACTTCTCTCATTCCTTCCTGGCTCAATGACATTGTTTTTAAAGACTCCGCTACATTCACCAATTTCTCCTCAATGGTCTGTATCTTGACAATAGGCTTATAACCCCTCAAATACTCTTTCCCATCATATATCAATTCTAATATATTGGCTTCAGCATGTGTTGGCAATGAATTCTAGTTAATGTTTGGACCCTCTGGAGCCTGGACCAGCATCTGATTTGTGTTAGTTAAATCTTGGACAACTCTCTTTAAATGTCAGCATTTCTCGATATCATGGCCTGGCATATCAGAACAATACGACACCTTAAAGAATAATCGAGATTTCTTGGCAGTAGATTTGAAAGCCTTCCTTGAATTGGGCTTAAAACCTTCAACTTTCTCAACCTATCAAACAAGCTAGCATATGACTCCTCAAGAGGTGTGAATTGATTTTTGACCGCCTTCTCCTTCTTATACTCGGGCCTAGGCTGAAAGGTGGGTCTGAAGGGGTTTTGGTAATTTGGTGGAGCGAATGGGCGATTTTGTGGAGCTTGCGCGTGCCACTGCGGGTAAGAAGGGGTTTGGGCATATGGCTACGTGCTATATACTGGGTACGGCGGTGGTGGAATGGAATATAAAGGATTTTGTGGAGGGTAGTAATTGTGGGGAGGAATATATGAAGCTTGGGCGTAAACTTGGGCATGGGATTGGGGATAGGGGCGAGGTGGTCTTTTGGGATAGGAATGGGTTCCAACTACGACAGTTACCACGTCCTCTTTCTTCTTTTTACCTCCAAATGCGCCAGATCCACCTTGAATCGCTTGTGTGGTGGCTTTTAATACGGCAAAACTCACTATTTGGCCGGTCTTAATTCCATCCTCTATCATCTCCCCCATTTTGAGGACTTCCATAAAAGACTTTCCCATTGCCGAAAGTAAATGTTGAAAATAGGTCTCATCCTGTGCCTGAATGAAAACTTCTACCAACTTACTTTCTTTTATTAGAGGCTTTACCCTGGCGGCCTGTTCACGCCACCTTATCGCGTATTCCCTAAAACCTTCAGTGCTTTTTTTCTTCATGTTAACCAAGGATTTTTCGTCCGAAATCAGGTCGATGTTATACTAAAAATATTGTACAAATTTAGAAGCCAAATCATCCCATCTGTTCCATTTATCGATATCTCGATCGATAAACCATTCTGAGGCCAGATCAGAAAGACTCTCACCAAAGAAGGCCATGAGAAGTTCTTTCTTTCCTCCTGCAGCCCTCAACTGGTTGCAATAATGTCTCAAGTGTGCAACGGGATCATCATGTCCTGCATACTTCTCGGACTTAGGCATCTTAAAACCGGGGGGAAGTTTGATGTCTGGGAACATGCAAAGATCTTTATAGGAAACACTCCTATAATCTCCGATTCCTTATAAATTTCTCATAGCCTATTCTAAACTTTTTAATTTCTGGGCTATGATATCTTGTTCCTCCATTGCGACAGGTTTCTCCATATCAAATGGAAATGCAGGCGGCTGAGTGTACCCATACGGTTCATTCATTTGCAAAGTAGGCTCTGGGGCATAATACTGACTATCTAAAACCTTTAGTACTAGCTCATTGGCAGACCTAGGAAGCCTCATTGTGGGACGCACAACATATATGGGAGTTTCATGTGGTGGCGGAGCCACGAATACCGGTGTGATCGGTGGCGCTGGCTGAGCAGCTGGTCTTGATTGGGGAGCTGCTAAGGGCACACCAGAACTGCCAGGATAATAATATCGCAGAGTGAATCCTGGTGCGTGCTCAGGTGACTCAGTAGGAGCAGAGAATTGTGTCTGAGAGAGCGGTGGGCAATTAGAGATATTCCCAAGACCTTCAGGGAGCGGAGGAGGAGGCATTCCGCTGGCCCATGCCCGGTGTAAATCTATCAATTGTTGCCTGAGCCTTACTACCTCATCATTGTGTTCAGAACTTTCTTCCCTGTGATCCTGATCCGGGTCAATGAGCAAATTTTCAATCTCCCTGCTAGCCATGGCGAGCTTTGGTTTGGATCTAGTGAAGTATGGGTGACTAGCCAGAGTGCTGCAAACCTACCACTGTTATCTGAAAGAACATGCTCATCAAAGACGACATCCGTTAGGATTAGGGTACACAACAAACATGGGAATCACATTGGTAAAATTGTCCTAAATTCATGTTCATTTCTACCAGCTTTTGAGGGTAGCGAGGCCATTTTAACATCATCCTGATTTTTGTCTACACTTTTTTTTATCTACACTTATTATTATTATTATTATTATATTATTTTTTCATATCCATCTCTGTTCTTTTCTTTTCTCTCGTTATCTACCTTTATTTTATCATTCTTTATGACTTTTGTTTTTCTTTAAAAGAGAAAAAATAATGAAAAACAACGAAACAAAATGACTAGATCGAACCCAAAAGTAGGTTGCCTACGTATCATGTTGTACATGAATCAGATCTTGCGTAGTTCGGGCAGCATGTGCATAAACATTACCCACTTTTTTTTTGCAAAAACGGAAATAAACAAACCAAGGAAAGACGTAACATCATAACATTTTGAAGAAAGAAAACAACAAAAACGTACAAAAGTCTGGGACCACTTTAAAACTAAACAACAAATATGAAACAACATTATAGACCCCTAAGACGACATAGGTGAAATTACTAATAAAGACTCTAATACCAAAAACAACTTGACTTCGACTTAAAGCAGACACTACCCTACAATGAAAGACACATAAAAGACTCAAATTGAATAAAGATAAGAAGTGCTCTTTCAGATTGGTGCTCTGCGTGATGACCTTGGCTGATATGGACCTGCCTCTGAAGTTCTCTTTCTCCCATTTAAACTTTGTAGCATATCCTGTAAAGACACCCTGATATTGGGAAAGAAGCTTTGGGCCCGTATTCCTACCTCATGAGGAATGCACTTGGAAAGATTATTCTGACACCTTTCTACCGTCTTGAACAAATCTGCTAACTGAACCCTCAGTGTTTCCACTTTGGACCCTACACTTTCATCCTGATGGTTGTCTACTATGTATTCTTCCTGTATTCTCCCTCTAAGCTGTGCTGGTAAGGGTTGACTGATACCCCGAGGGATAGATTGAAGCCAAATCCTATATCCTTGAGTGCAGCCCGAATTATCCAAACTTTCTTTGAGTGTGTCCACACCCAGCTTTGTTGCATGCTTCCAAAACTGCTCATACTTGCTCTCACCTAAGGCTTGGTCCTTGAAGTACTCAATATCCTTCAGAAAATCCACTGCTGGTGGCACGTCCTGCAACCTACCCAACTGGCGCATTACCCTAGAAGGGTTGTATGGTCTAGTGCAATTGAGCCCTAACATAACTAAAGGGAGCTGCATCTGACAGCCCAATAATACTATCTTTGGTCGAAGCCACTGATAAGTCCACAAAATGTTATCCTTGGTTCTTGACTCAAGAAATTCAATCCAAGCGTCGACTCCCACGGGTAACGAGAATTTATCCAAACGCAACCTGGAGTCCATGGCTTTCACTCGATTGGGAATACAATGATCTAACACGTCTGGTCTAACTAAAGAAGGCGCATGCAAATGCTCCATTATCCGTAACTGCAATATCAGGTTACTGCCCTCAAAAAATCTCCTTCCCCTCTTCACTTCAGTTAAAGCCTTATATATTTATGTTAAGATCATAGTTATGAGAGTGAACCTGCCCTTTTGATTAATGCCCTTATTGTTTTGATCCTTATGAAATAGGGTCATCACCACAGATTACAAACAGGTATTAATACGTCTTTCTTCTAGTGGAAACACTAAAGTACCTAACAAAGCGAGGGTGAAGACTTCAAGACGCTTTCTCTCCCACATCTCCTTAGTCACATGAAATTCATCCCAAAAGCAATTAAAACCTTTCGAGGGCCCGAATCTAGCGAATAAAAAATCTAAGGAAATCCACGAATCACTTAAACAACCCAAACGGATACCCTTACTTTTTAAACCACAAGATTGCAAAAATCTCATGCCAGTATGATTTCGTGCTCAGATCATATCCTTCTCGATATAGGGCAAATGCAACAAACCGAATATTTCTGCCAAAGTAGGAGTCATTTCACATTCTCCAAACCTGAACACCAAACTACTTGGATCCCAAAAGGTCAACAAAGCCTCTATTAAATCTGGACAAGGGGTAACATGCAGAAGTTCAGTCAGATCACCTAATATTTTAATCAGTTGCTGCTGATCAACATAGTTAAACATTTCCCACCATTTGATTAACTTTTTGGGCACCTTGACAACCATCAGAACTCTAGACTTGGTAGACAAATCCATCCTGTAATAACACACAAGACGTTATCTCAAAATTCGACAGGAGTAGAAGATTCCCAACCCTTGGGATTTTTGACGCAAACATATGTCGATGGGACAGACCACATTCATGACTCCAATTTGCCGAACAGAAGTACTGAGCGAAATCAGTCTACTTGGCAAACAACTCTAGATTACGGGGCGAGAGACCTAGGCTAATGCTAAGACAAAGACCAACACAAAGAATTACCGAACCCACCGAGGGTTGCCTACGTATCCTAACCCAAGAAAAGGGAATCAGGTATGCGTAGTTCATCCAGATTGGACAATTAATGATTAACTAATAAATTGACCCTAACTTAAGAGACACTACCAAAAACAAACGAAAAAACTTTTGAATTTTCCACTAGACACTTTAACTAAGACTGACACCACCAATTATGAAGAAAAAAAATCTTTTTGGTATTTTTGTTTTTGACAAATAAGTAGAAAAGGCAAACAAACTTTTTTTTTTTTTGAATTTACAGTACTTTGAGAAGACAAATGCAAAACGTAAAAAAAAAATCTTTTTGAGTTTTTGGATCATGAAGAACAAAAGCCATAAAGAATTCTAAAATAACTACGACATTCCTTTTGATTCATTATTTTCAACTCACTTTTTTTTTTAAATCAGTCCGTCAAATGACCACGTTACCCTTAAAAATGCAACAGTTAGCACATAGGGATGCTTTAGAGGTGAGTCTCCTACAAAGGTCCATGTGGGTCCCACTAGGTCTTCGTATGATGCACATAAGCATGACCTAAAGGCTGGCCTACGTTGTGGTTTACTAACAAGGCTGTTCGGGGAAGTTTATGGTCGATAGTGGCTGCTTTGCTTTCCACCTACTCCATAACACCGACGGCTCTCCCCCTAAAATAAGGGTGACTCAACTAGAGGTTGTATACAACACGTGTACTACAGACTTGTTGCAGAAAGAAGGCCGGGGGTAGACTCATAATGACAGATATAAAATGGTAACACATAGGATAAATACTATAAACAAAGAGCATGAAAACGAACAAAAGTAAAAAAACACCAACAATAATCACAAACAATGCTTATACACTCGTAATGCCAAACAAAGCCGATACGACTCAAAAAATAAGCTCGAATTCTCATACTAGTCATTCCCCAGCAGAGTCGCCAGAGCTGTCACACCCCTTTTTCAACTCCAAAAAATGTGGTTATAAATTAATGTTTGAAAGGGTTTTAATTATTAAGTGATAAGAAATAAAAAATTTCTTCGAAAAAGGATTATTTACATTTTTTACTCAGAGTCGCCACTTGGCATAATCTGGTGTGCCAAGTCACCGTTAGATAATCCTTTCCAAAAAAACCATTTGACTCTTTAAACTGGTTTGCGAATAGAGATTCCGACTAAGGAATTCTGTTGACCGAGGGAAAGATGTTAGGCACCTCTCGATCCCGTGGTTCAACCACGGTCGCTTGATAGAGTGTATCGACTATTTTTGGCACTAAGAAATGTATACACCGCACAAAAAGCACGCAAAATAATGAAACAAAAATAAAACAATCCGAAATGTAAAGTTTAGTCCAATTATTGCAATCCGAAATAAAAAGGGACTGAAAGTAAACCTACGCTAATCCTAAACTAATGCTCTACCCGATGCCTCAGGCCTTCACCACGAACGTCCTCCGGGTACATGATACCTCGGGGCATTCCTCGGTGAATAAATATGTATACAGATACTTCGGGGCATTCCCCGGCCAAATTATACAATTGAATTAAATACGATAAACTAGAAAGAAACATTCACACGCACATTCCAACATCCAACCAAAACATCAATCTTAAATTCTTGCCTACCCGAACCTATATTGCCTATCCATTTCAACCTAAACACGATCCAATCATGTTCACAAATTTAAAATTTTATTCCGGACGAAACAGAACAACCGACAAACTAACATTAATCTAAAATCATTCTTTTTATCAATTTCTCGATCCCGCCCCGCTAACTTCATTTTTTATCAATCACATTACGCATATAATCATCACATCAGAACTTCAACAAAAATCCACCAACCATGGTTGCACCAACATAATCAAGACAATTCAACAAATCAAAGTAAAGAAAAGGGAGTTAAGAAAGTGGACCTTTCGATAATCAATTTCAGTTGAATAATGATGTTAAAGAAGCCCGAATTTTGAATCCCAAATAGAAGACCTCAATCGAAAAAACTCCCAAGCTCGGTATCGCCAAAATTGAAGCTCTAAACCTGATAGACTGCTTTCGTCGATAATAGGGGAATTCCAAAATCCAAAATCCTTGGATAAAGCTTTCAAAATTTGACGTATTATTTCGCTTAAACAGAGTAGAGCCCGCATCCAAAATCCTCAAAGTCGACCTTGATTCAATCGACCTCAACTCGAATCAAACCCCCAGTAATGGACAAATCCGAAATTGACCCCGATTAACCGATCAAGACGAACGGAACCCAAATCCCTAAACCAATACTTCTGCCGATGCTGTTACTATTCACCAGAACAGCGAGATCAAGCGAGATGGAGTTGGGTTACTATCATTAGCTTCGCCAGAACTACTCGAATATCATCAGAATCAACTTAAATGGGCCGATTTCAGCTAGCTTAGTGGCTGGTTTCAAAGCTTAAGGTGGGGTGGGACTATTTTTATGATTTTTAGGTGAGTTTATGCCAAATTTGTGACAGCTTTGACATGTTTTCGGCGAGTCTGTCGCCGGAAAAGTGACGCCACTCAAAAACTGTGTTCCCTCAGCTCTTACTCTCGATCTCTCTTTCTCAATGTTCTATGTGTGTGTGTGATCTAGGGTGTGTAGGTGTACGTGTCTTTATGGCTAAAAAGAACAACCATGGAGATTTCTTTTTTTTTCGTCCGTCTCTCTCTCTGTATATCAGCTCTTCCTTAATTCACTCTCCTTAATTCACTCTCCTCCTATTCTTTTCTCTCTCACCTGGTGTGTACTGTTGTCTCCATGGTTGTTTGTTGCAGCGTGTTGCTGGGAATTTATGTATGCGTGTAGAATGAGGAAGATGGATCCTTCGTCCCTTTTCTGCTTCTCTTTTGTGTGTGTGTATATGAGGTGAGGGTGGGGTAGGGGGTAGTGGTGAGGTGGGGTAGAGTTTGTTAGGATAGGGTAGGTAGGTGTTGTTTTTTAATTGGAGGGATAAGGGTTAGGTGTCTATTTTTGTTTGGGTAGGTTGCTAGTATAAGACAAAATTAGTTAGGAGGTTGTTATTTTTTGTCATTTTGTGGAGGGATTATCACACGGGTGAGGGTACACGGTAGGATAAGGTAAAAATAGGTAAAACGACATTGAGAAGGGACGAAATTAGGTGTCTACACTCTTGCAACTAGAATGATTCAGTTGGAAGCCTAAAGAAGTAGCAACCTTCCTAGAATGGGGCTACGGATTCGACGTTCTCTATAGGTATATTGGTTTGCTTGTTAGTGTTATCTATATTTTACCAAAAAAAAATAATGTAATAGTTTGAATATAGTTGATGACTATTATTAATTGTTTGCTATACTAAATATTTTGTAAATATTTTCTGAATTTTATCTTGATCTCTTTTTTGTTAAATATTGAAATTCAACTTTCATCATACACTACACTCGATAATTGGATTTAATAATGTCATAAATATTTTTATATTGAGAACAAAATAAAGAAAAAAATATTTTTGCAACATTTACTAACTAGGCAAAGCACATATAGGGGAATTTTCATATCTTAATTGGTTACTTTCACCTTATTGATCAGAATTTGATTTTGATACGTAGATTATTTCATTTCAAATTATGTCCTCACTTCTTTACCACAATTTGAAAATGTTATTAAGTATACTAGAATATTTCACTTGAGTTTTTTAAATTTTAATTATTGTAAGTGCAATAATATATTTTAAAATAAAAAAAATTCTTTTGCTACTATAATCTTCTTAGATATGTGTGTGTAATCATTATGTAATCCAATAATTTCTCACTTGCTTATCACAATTTAGTAAAGTCATTACTCCTTAATTTGAAGTTTCTCATATTTTTTCTAACTATTATGGTAAGTGCAAGAATATATTTGAAGTATCCATACAAAATTTATTTTTCTACTATAATTTTCAACAGATGAAGAGATTTGATTTCACTTAAATTAAATTATTTGGCAAGAAATTTATTACAATAGTGAAGAATTTTTTGTATAAAAAGCCATCATATTTTCATTTTTATAAGCAACACAATTATTGAGTGTCTTATCAATCAATTTATAATTTTATTTATTTTTCTTCAAAGCTTGAGTCATGTCAGGACGAAAGTATCTAGGGCGTAAGAAGATTCCTATTGAGAAAATAGAAAATGAGACTACTCGACTTGTAACTTTCTCAAAGCGTAAGTCGGGTTTATATAAAAAAGCAAGCAAGCTAGTTGAGAAATATGATGATGTTGATGTGGGAATTATATCATATTCTCCCAATGGTAAGCCCTACTCATTTTTTCACCCTACATTTGACTCTGTTATTGGTCGTTTTGTAAGTCCAGATACACAGCCAAGTGTGGATGGTCGCTTTTTTGATGCAAATGCACGGATCAAAGTGAAGGAGCGACGAGGTGAGCTTGACAAGCTCGATATGGTAGAAAAAATTATATCTAATCAGACACCTGACGCGAATGACATGGAAAATGTGTGGGAATACATTGATAATGTTAAAGAAGAGGATGTGACAAGACTTGAAGAATGGTTGGATCTTGTTGATCTAAAGTTGAACCATAAATTGAGGATGTTGGAAAATGGTGCTTCTTCTTCAACACAAGCCCCTCCAAATGGTGGTTTCTAATATGTTTGAAGACTCATGCATGGAATAATTAGGTTTAAATTCATATGTCTTAAGTGTTCCTTTTAGTTTTATTTTTATTTTTAAATTTGATGGCGTGGAGGAAGTCTATTAAGGTAGAAGAGTAGTTGGTCAAGAGTATCGTCTTGGTTTTCTAGGGTTTAGGTTTATTTTTATTTGTCGTTGTACTAGTCATAAGTATTGTAGTTCTTTCTCGTGATATGTATCACAGTTTGTTATTGTTCATGTGTTTCGATTATGATATTATTTGTTGTTGTTCTAATTTGTTTCTTTCAGACTTTGCACTATTTAATTTCCTTGTTAATTGCTATATTTTTTTCACCGTTTTTTTCTTTTTTGTACTTAAATTTGCTATACTTGAGCCTAGCGTCTTTCAGAAACAGCTTCTCTACCTTTACACGGTAGTGCTAACGTCTGTATACACTGACATAATTTCATTAGATATGTTGTTGTAAATTTAATGGTGTTGAATTAAATAATGATTTCATTTATTATACGAATTTAGTGAATTTAAGACATTATGAATCCAAAATTTCATTTTATTTTTTTTTGAATTTTTCATATATATTTTGATGATTCTAAGTAGAAAAAATGTGGTTTAATTGAGTTCTATTTAATGATGATACTATCATAACATTTACATATTTTATGGGCATGACATTAATTACATAGATAAATTAATTGATTGGTAATAGAGATATCGTTTAAATTACAACGTCTTATTTGTTTTTAAATTAGTATTTTCTTCGTGCATCTTTACTTTTTTTTTTTTAATTATTTGATAATTTTATGTTATTCTTTATCATATCTATCTATAATAACTCAAACTTATATCCTACTTTTTCTTATTTAATATTGTAAGTTTATCCTATAAATGTTGATATGTAAAATTATAAAGTGATGCGAAACAATGTAATTTATTTAAACATTTTATTTATTAAAAATAATATAATACGATGCATTATGAAATTAACCATATATAATAACCATCCCATCAAGTTGTTAAATTGAGTAACTGAGATTAAAGGTATAGGCACTTCTTATATAAGTCATAATAACTTCATTTTATTTTAATTTTTTTTTTTTTTTTTGGCTTCTATCTAGATACTCAATACTTATATTGCAGATCGAATAATTTTTGATTCGCGCATTGCATAATCTACTTTTGAAGACAACGCTTCTAACATGATTTTTTTTATCTTGAGATTTTTTTTTATTATCCTTAACAGTATTAAACACCACCATCAGTTGACATTCCAATAAGATCTCTTAGTATCATTTAATTAATTACTATTTCTTATACCTAATAACCTTTTAATTATCCCTCCCCTTTAATTAGAGGTTTCAAATTTAAACTCCTAAAATAAAATAAAAAATTCTACTGAAAGCATCGGCCTAAAGATTGACCCTAGAATTTAAATTTAGTCAAACTCCAACGTGAATACCTAACACTGGATAGAAAGCAACCAATTGTTACATACTAAGATATTAATCTTGAATTTAGACCTGCAAGGACATGGTTGAGTGGTTCAAGGGATGTGGATCTCTTATATGGAAGACCTGGAATCGAATCTAGCCTTTATATGTCGTTCAATTATGAGCTCGTCACATAGGACTTGCCTAGTGTCACTGACATTTCCTGTGAGGTTTGCAATTATATATCGCACAATAAGCATGTTACGATAAAATGCTCATCCAAAAGACAGAGATTGTGAATTTCTCCGAAATTCCAAAAAAAAATAAAAAAATCTTGAATTAGGAAACTAATCATGAAAAAGTACATTCTTTTTAGCAGCCCTAGGTGGATATGGTTATAGTATTTCAATGATTGAAGATTAGAATTAAACATGTACATAATAAATAATTAAAGTCCATATGATGCTACTTTAGTGGAGAGAATACTAAGTTTTGTTTAAGTTATTTAAATAATTAGGGCAGTCAAACTAGCTCTCATATAACCTCCAAATAATTATGATGTTCATTTATTTGACCATATACTAAAATCACTTTTGATTCTGTAATATTTTGTTCTATTAATCACACTTAAATTTCTTTTATTTTCATAGAAACATCATCTCTATTTCTATATATTATTTAAAAAAAAATTCCTTTGATGAATTAATTTCTAATGATGAGTTCTTGGATCATTTGCACTTTTATTTCTACTTTGTATTGATCATTAATTTATTCTACTCGATCATACAATAAGTTATGCTCGTGCATGACTTCAGTTTCTAAAGACTTAGGCCTCAGTAGTTATAAGTTTGACTATTAAACGGTAAACATTAAAGACCAAGTCATAGTGACGGATTCAGAACTTTTTCACAGAGAGTTTGAAAAATGAATTAAAAACAAAAATTAAGCAACTTGTTCGCCCTAGTGAGAATTAAACCTGTGAAGTAGGGCTGGTGCATGAGACCCAAGTAGTGCAGCCCAGTACCACTGAGTTGTCTCATATCTTTGATTCAGGTGGTTCAAAATTAATATATATATACCAAAATATAGATTTTCTACCCTATATATATATATATATATATATATATATATGTTTTTGCCGAGGTGGTTCTGGTAAATCTTCTGACAACAACGTAAGTCCGCCCCTAAACCAAGCCATTTGAAGGACGAAATGTGCAAATGATATATCTTTAGTGACAGGTTTAGCATCTATAAACTTTAAGTTTTAGTTTTATCTCTGAACTGAACCTCAATACAGATATCAAACACAGATCGAAAAACCCAAAAGATATTATCCATTTGATAGTCAAACTTAAAAAGAAGTGGTTAGAAGAAGCTAAGAAAGTAGCAATATAATGAGTGGACTTGATCCATATTCCAATTTCCTAGTAGAAGTAGTTGTACTAGTAGAACTATATAGAGTGATCAACTCAAAACTAAAGTCACTTTATTGAGAAAAAAACAAATATTTTTGAATTTATTCCAAAATATTGTAACTTATAGTGATGACTATTTTCAAACCAACATGCACCATAAAATATAGTAATCAATATAGTGACTTGTAAATATATATATCTAAGCCACTAATATTTGCAACCTATAGTAGCACTCGTTTAATCATAGATTTTGAAGGTTAAAATTCAAAAACTTAAATTTTTAAAATTACGATTTTTGAAACTTGAAGTCAGGGACGGACCTATATGCATTTTTTTTTGTGAATCTACACCCGTTAAATCTGACGTAAACTAGGTATAATTATATAAAAAAAAGTAAAAAAAAATGGTACAAGCTTCAAAAAAACACCCAGAAAATCAAGAAGATAGCTAAGTGCTTTGACTTCAGGCGAAACCTTAAAGCTTTGGACGTCAATATCTGTGTCCAAACCGCACGAGCACCCACGACCCTTAAATTCTGAATCCGCCACTGTTTGAAGTTATGTTTGGACATACATTTTACGTAAAAAAAAACATTGAAATTTTGTAAGTAGAAGTGAAATTTCTCCCTGTTTTTGAGAACTTGAAGATGAATTTCGAAATGTTAATAAAATTTTCTAGCCAAATAAAAATTTGAAGATGGTTGAAAGTGAAAGTCATCAAAAACTGGCGGAATACTTTCGAAGCCGATTCACTTGAGTGAGAAAGGAGAATGGATTCTTATGAATAAATTTTAAAATCTGATTCAAATTTATGACTAGACGATAGACTTTGGTGCTTTTTGTTCTTTATGTTATTGTCAATTATGAGTCATTGATGCATTTTGGATAGTTATGATTAGTTTACTATGTATAATTCCTTTATTGGCTACCACACTTTTTTGTGCTACTTTTTAGCCAATCAATTTTAATTTCATAATATGTTGTATTATATTGTAGTGTATTATTTTTGTGAATGTAATATTTGAAAGATTGTATTTTCTATCATTATATAATGTCACACATTTGTAATTTAAAGTATAACGTACCAAAAAAAAGTAAAGTATGAGTAGAACTACTAAATAAGGTTGGGCAAAAATGAAAAAAGTATTATTATTAGATAAAAAGTAAAGATAAAATAAGAAAAAAAAAATGACTTGATTATTCTAAATTAAAGTTTTCCTTAGCTAAGTATTGACAACAACATATTATTTTTATTTGGCATACTTTGCGTTCAATTTTTATTATTAGAATTCTTCCTATATACTTGTAAAAATTAAGATTATTATTCCAGCTATTATTCCAAAATATATATATATTTAAAAAAATCTCTTTTATTCTTTTTTAATTAATCTCAATGATGTTTAACTTCAACTACTTTGATAAGCAATAATAATTAGTTGACATTCTCATAAGATCTTTTAATATCGTTTACTTTCTAGTTTTTGGTATTATTATTAACAATATATATAACTTTAATATTTTGTACTTTGATTTAAAGCCACTCACTATAAGCAAGTTTTTTTTTTTTTTGGTTTAAACCTTCCGGTGTTCGGTACCCGCTTTTTAGGAGTCCGACTATATCCGGATTCGCCCCGCTTCGGGCCCCATTTGGGGGGAGAGCTCCCAATAGAGTGTTTGTCCATACCCAAGGTCGAACCCTCGACCTCTGGGTAGGTTGGAGCAGCCCCTTTCCGCTGCGCCACCTCTGTTGTTGGTCACTATAAGCAAGTTAAAATACTATAAGACGAAAAACTATTCTATAAATCTTTGACAACTAGAGAAATAAGTAATCCAACTAATTTGCTATCCTTCTTCTTAATTATGTTTTTTCTCACACGATTTTTGATACTAGCGCTAGAGCTCGACTAATTTATATTTGCGCAAATTTTCGAGTGAGGGAGGTTTGTCAAGAAAAAGTGCCTACCATCCTGTCAAAATATAGTTTATGATAATATGTGCGCGACTTTATTTCTTAACTAAACCTTCCAAGAAAGTACTATGTTCGATCATGACTTAGATATGGGCCACTTCAGCCCCATTGTGGATTTTGTCATAGGCAGTGGCGGAGCCAAAAATTTCATTGAGAGGGTTCAGAAGTAAATATACGAACTAGTCGAAGGGGGTTCAACATCTACTATATATGCATAAAAAATATTTTTAATCATGTAAATTAAAAAAGTATGCAAACAGTATAATTTTTCGTCGAAGGAATTTGAATGAATCCCTTGGAGCAAAGATGGCTCCGCCACTGGTCATAGACATGATGTTGATATTACCCAACAAGGTCGGTGAAAAATTGGCTAGCATTTTTCGATCGATATTCAGTCGGAAAATTCGAGTATTTTTATACAACATTTCTTACTATGATTATTATCATTTTAAGGCTCAAAATTCGAGACTCAAATATAATCGAAGGAATTCTATTCATTTCACCACTCTAATGATTTTTTTTTTTACATTTTTAATTAAAAGAAGTCATTTTCTTTTATAAAAGTCTGAAATATAAATAATTAATATACGACTACCTAAACATAAATGAAGTTGGTGCATTCTTTTTTAACAACCCCAAGTGGATTATGGATATGATTATATGGTATACTTTCAATTATTAATGGAAAAAAAAAGAGTGGAGCTCAACACACTAAAACATGCACACTACACTCAATAATTCAAACCATTTTGGTGCTTCTTTAGTGGAGAGAATACTAGGATTTTTTAAATCAAAATAGAATAATCTTGACTTATAATTAAAAAAAAAAAGTACCACTAAAGGTTTCGAGCCCTCACTATGAAGTCATTTTATATGAAGCGCTTTACCCCATAATGAGACTTTCTGACTTGAATTCGATTTATTTAGACTTTAAATGCGAGTACCGATCAACGAATGAAAAATTAAAAATAATACTTATTTATAACATAAAGTAACTTCACCAACTTGCTTACTTGATTTAATTTGCATTTCTTGATTATTATGATTACTTATTTACTTATATGGATTGAGAAATCTACCCATATACACCTATACATTAGCTATGACAATTACTTCTTGTACTTTAATTTTTTTTTTAAGTAAAAATTAAGCTGGATTAAAATAGAGACACTCTCAATTTGAGTGTAATGTTGTAATGTTTTCTAATTTAAGTCAAGCTCGCATGATTTTCTTCAAAAGATATCATATCATTAACAATATCAATATATAACTTAATTATACTTAACACGCTTTCTTTAAATTTTCAACTATTAATGTGAGACTTCATCGACACACCCAACAAAGGCAGTATGCTGAGCCTCACGCCATTATTGTGTCGTGCTAAATCATTAACTCTAATATCAATTGTTGGCCTAAAACATCTTTTTTTTTTGTTTTTCATTTGGTGTTTGGTGTCTGCATTGGAGTCCCGACTAATCTGAATAGTGTATTGCAGGGCCCATTAAGTTGGCAACGCTCCCAACAGAGTTTTCTCCATACCCAGGGTCGAACCTTCAACCTCTGGTTAAGGATGGAGCAGCCTCATCCACTGTACCACAACCCATGTTGGTAGCCTAAAACATCTTAAGTATGTTTTTAGTACGACGTAATAATTATTCTCTTTAGATTAAACCCGACCAGTATAATATTTCTCAAAAAAGTATTATACCATTAAGAATAATACCACTATATCGTACATGTAATTTTCTTTTCCTTTTTCATCTATAAATATAAAACTTTATGTTTAATAAATCCTGACTCCGCAACTAAATGACAAGAGTAATAAAATTAAGAAAAAATAACATAAATATACCCCTTAACGTATTTACACAAAGTCACAAACTTCCAATCTTACAAAGTAATTACAAAAATTTCAACTAATTATGTATCTTTGTTGGATGTATCGGGGGCTAATTATGTATCTCGACAGAATCAAAATCGAAAAAAATGTATCAAAAGCTAATTATATATCTTTACAGAGAAAAAAATATATATCTTCTTTGGATGTATTATGTATCTCGATAGACCCAAAATCGAAAAAATTATTTCGGGGGGGGGGGCGGGGGGGGGGGGATATATCTTCATTGAATGTATCTAAAGCTAATTATGTATCTCGACAGACTCAAAATCGAGATTTTTAGTAATTATATAAAATATCAAAAAAATTATGTAATTAAGCTTCAAACTGTAGAAATTTATATTATTTGTACTAAAATTAATGAATAGAATAACTAAGAAAAAACTTCTCCACAATAAAGAACGGAAAAAAGGTGTGAAAAATACCTATACTTTGGCGAAATTTACAGTAACGCATTCTGAACTTTAGTACTCCCCCCCCTGACTATTTTTTATCGTATTTAACTAGCATATATTTGACCACTTGAACCACTGTGTGTATTTCACGCATATTGAGCGCGTAAAAAAATACTTGATAAGGAGCAAATATGTGCTAGTTAAATACGGTACAAATAATCGGAAGGAAGTAGGAATTATAGATCCCTACAAAGTTCAGAATAAATAAATACAAATTTCACCTAAATACAAATATTTTTCACACATTTTTCCGATAAAGAATCAACTTAAAGCAAGCAATGAAATGAGTGCATGATAGCTTTTCTTTCTACCAACTCAAAAGTTACGTACAAAATGATGTCACATTAAAAGCAATAACTTTAAGATTAAAAATGCTTTACTTGAGCAAATTAAAATTGTATATATAACTTAGTACTATAATTTTATAACTTAATGAATGCGATGATAATATATGGTTACGTGCCCCTCACAAACCTTAACATTCTAATATTATATTATATACTATATGATTTTAATTATGGGCAGATCATATATGTATCTTCATCTTACGTTATGAATCTTCTACTATTTCTTTATTTCATGTTTATTCCTCACTTCATATATAGTTCAAAAATAATACAACTCATATTACAACTATAACCGTCCAATTATGTTTAATTAATTCATAAATATTCATCTTCGTATACTACGTATCTCATTTTTTTAATTAAACTAGTTACCATACATACTGCATGTATATTAGAAGTACACAAGTTTTTTTTAAAAAAAAATATTATGGTAGAAATGTATAATATTTGATCAGTGAATGGTATCGAGTTATTGGATTTACGTATTTTGATCGAATTACTTCTAATCTATGATTGATGAAAAAAATTATTTGCAAGCATTGTCAATTACGCTTCGATCTCAAATAAGTTGGGATCAATTAAGTATATGAATTATTAGTGTTCTATTTAATTTCAACTCATGTCATCATTACATGTACACCAAAATACAAATAAAAGAAAACATATAGTTAAATATATGTACATAATAATAATAAATATAATAAAATAACAGTAGAAGAAGTTGTTATTAACAAGACTCTTCATGAAATGATGATTTTTTGCAATGACTATCGACCAATCATATAATTTTCTTTTTGTATCTGATCGATATTTAGAACTAACAATGTGAACAAACTCGCAATAAAGAGAAATCATGTAAAAATAATTGAATCTTTAAACAAATCGAAAAAGATATGAGATGTATGATCGAATTAATGGAATAGGAGGATGACTATGAATATACCACAAGGTCAATATTGTACAAAATTGGAGAATTAATACTACTCCCTCCGTCCCATTTTACTCGTCCTAAAAAATTGGGATGACATAGCTATTAAGAAAAATAATAAATAACATGGCTAGTTTACCATAGTACCCCTATTAAATGATGTTTACATTTTAATTTTTTTAAAAAAGTAATTAATGCAAAGGATAAAATATGGAAAAAAGAAATTTGTCTTGTTTTGATAAGTAAAAAAGAACAAGTAAAATGGGATAATAAATTAGAAAATTTGGGACGGATAAAATGGGACGGAGGGAGTATAATATTGTGATGGTCATATAAGATCCTTATATCAAGGCATTAATTATGGAAATTATAAGAAAAAATGGGTCTTATTAAAGCCAAGTAAATGAGGTGAGAACAAGACATAACGCAAAACATTCCTCATTAAAATTTGTAAACTTGTTGGGGTCTAATTAAATTGTTACAAGAAATTACTATGTACAACAAAAGGATATGGACCACATGCATCAAGTTGACAAATGTTTGGGGTCCAAAAGTAAAGGAAAAATATATTCTTCCAGTTTCAATTTATGTGACGATATTTAACTGAATATGTTAGGTGACGACTATCCTTCATTTATGTCATTTGACGATCATTCTTCTCCTTTTTTTGGTTGTCATGCGGACATTACTCTATATCGCTCTTGATTGGTGTGAAGGCTTCTTTAGCTGCGAAGCAAAAATTCTTTTTGAAATTTGTTGCTGAAAATAAGTCAGAAATGATCTCTCTATCTCTAAAAAGGGTAACAGTAAAATTTACGTACACTCTAATCTGTTCGGACTCAACTTATGAAATCACATTTTTCATGTCGCTTCTATCTAAAAACAAAAACGTGTATATTTTGTGACCATAGATCTTCTAGTTAACGTTAAAAATTAAAATTTTTAAAGTAAAATATTATAAATTTTTAAAAAAAAACATATGATATATTTTTTTCAATAGACCAAAAAAATGTATGCCACATGAGTTGGTTGATAATTACGCAATTAATACACACTTAACTCATGACAACCTGCACGTTATCCATTTTCAAAGCAAATTCATTTTTAATAGTAAGTATATATTTTTGTTTGAACATTCATTTGCATTAATCACTTCATTAAATAAACTTAGTTTTATTTTCATCGGATATTTACATCAAATTTATCATTATCGAGTGATATAAAAGGATGAATATACTCCCATCGTCCCAAATACCTGTCCCAAATTTCTTTATTTGATTTCTCATTTTACTTGTCTTTTTTCATTAATCAAGAAGAGCCAAATTTTTTTTTCCATATTTTACCCTTTGCATTAATTACTTTTTCTTCAAATTAAAATGTAAACATCATTTAATAGGGGTACTATGGTAAACTAGTCATGTTATTAATTGTTTTTCTTAATTAATATACCATCTCAATTTGGGACGGAGGGAGTATATATATATATATATATATATATATATATATATATATATATATTTCAAAAATAGAAAAAATATTACTTTTAACATATGAAGAAAAAATAATTACTTTTTTCCAAATTTTATCTTTAGCATTATTTACTTAAAACACTAGTTAATACGAATAGGGTGGTAAAATAGTTATATCAATTATTATTTTCTTAATAAGCATGTCACCTTCAAATATGACAAGTAAAAGTAGATGGATAAAGTAATATATTAGCAACGTATATATGTCATGTGTCTGTTGTTATGACAAGTAAAAGTGAACGAATGAAGTAATATATTAGCAACGTATATATGTCAAGCGCCTTTCGTTATGACATAAATATCCAATGCCAATAAATTAATAAAATGTAAAATGAAAGGTAATAAAAACATTCAAGTCCAATTTAATTACCTTATTAATTAGTAATGATTAACAAAGATGATCCAAATGAATTACAAGGTACACGTTGTAAAGTAGAACATGTCATTATCCCATACTTTACCAAACCTAATCATTTGGATGAAACATAAGATTATAATCCTAAAAATTATTAGTAATGCTAATTAATTAAATTAATTAGAAGAATTTCAGAAAAGGACGGCGTGATTTTTGGGTCATAATTGAATTAAGTATAAAGTGATGGACCTAGTTGTAGTAGTAGCATAAAAGTGGGTGGGTCAACTGCACATGGGAAAATTTATGTTTTGCTTCATTCATTAATAATCACTTACCCCATTAATCCAACTAAAGTCCACTCTTTCCCACTACTTATGTTCATCAAATTCCCACACTCACATTAATCATACCCAAAATTGCTCGGACTTTTCAAAAATGTCAACGCTACATATCGGATTTTTTAAAACTAATGTATTTTTGAAAAATTTGATACAAATTACAATATCGAAAATGAAGAGTCTGTACAACGTAGATCACAACAACAATAATTTGGTCTAAGTCAAAAACAAGTAGGAATTGCTAAGGAAAATGAGATAACACTCAACCGGTCAAACACTTCCTTAAACTTCTCATTTAATTGACAATTGCAAATTCAGAAAGAAAGAAAAAAAGAAATAAATAATTTCTTATTTTTCTAAAATGTCTGATATTTTTGTAATCAAATTCATTTGATTAATATTCGATACCAGATAGAGTACATAATATTTGAACTAATCATACTTATAGACTTGGCAATTAAATAATTGACTTTAAGCAAGCAAGTTCTTATAATGACAACTAAAAGGTTGTTACTCTTAATTATTTCTTGTACGTAGTATTACAATAACAACATAATATGTAGTGTAATTTTACAAGTTGAATCTGAAGAGATTAGTGTATACATAAATATTAACAAATTCATTCTGTCAAATTGATTAATATATGATACCAGATAGAGTACATAATTAATGAACTAATCATACTTCAAAAAATGAACTAATCATACTTATGGACTTGGCAATTAATTGACTTTAAGCAAGCAAGCTATTATAATGACAACTAAAAGGTTGTTACTCTTAGCTATTGTCGTACGTAGTATAACAATAATAATAATAATATATTCAGTACAATTTCACAACTTCAATTTAGAAAAAATAATATGTACATAGAATTTATCCGATATCGTAGTATTGATCGATTATCTTTGTTTTGAAAAAAAAAATGCTTCAAACTATGAAACTAACAAAAAAAAATTATAGGAATTTAAGAAAGAACTTTTTTTTTTCTTTATATTATGTGGATGTATTAATTTAATTTATTTCATAGAGAAATTGTGTGGTGCCAGGCTTGCACTCCAATCCTCCACAAGGTATATCGTTGGCATAAAGTAATGGGTTTGCTTCAAAGCCAACCGAATCTTACTCTTTTCCTCACTTACATACAATAAACTTCATATTATAAAAATATAAATATAAAATAATTAAAATAATATCAATTTTTCTATATATATAAATGTATATATATTAACTTGCAAAGTTTGTAAGTGCAAGAAAACAGTGAACATTTTCAAGATTTGTATTCACGGGGGCGGCTTCTTTTTTTCATTCTACCTATAAACTCCTTCATAATAACTATATATTATAATTCATTTATATATATATAGTCACTTTGTTACATTATTTTCTTCATCTAAAGAAAAATAAACTCTTTGTTTGCTTTTTTTCTTTGAAAAAAGTTAGTGATCTTTTTGGATGATCAAAATGGAAGCTCATCAAGAAAATGATCACCAATTGAATATGGTGATCAAGAGAAGGCGGACTAAGAGACCTAGGCCGCCTTCTCCTCTAACTTTAGCGATTACTACGAGCTCGTGTAGCACGGTGGAAGGTGCTAGTGGTGGTGAATTGGTGGATGGACACGTGGCGAATTCATTGTCGTGTGTCAGTAAGTGTACTGGTTGGATGGATGATCAGATTGTCAGGAATACGAATCAGGAAGAAGAAGATATGGCGAATTGTTTGATTCTTTTAGCGCAAGGTCATAATTTTCAAAAGTCTTCGGCACAATCTCCAATGACATTGGATGTTTATCAATGCAAGACATGCAATCGTTCCTTCCCATCTTTCCAAGCACTTGGTGGCCACAGAGCAAGTCATAAGAAACCAAAAACCCTAGATGATCAAGTCAGGAATCTGAAGTCAATTGACCATCAAGTACTAGTCGATAATCGTTCAAAATTGAACGATGAAGATCATGTCACAACTCTATCACTCCAAATCCCAAACAGCAACACCATCACCACGACCAGCACTAACAAAAATAAGAACAGGGTTCATGAGTGCTCGATTTGTGGGGCCGAGTTCAACTCAGGTCAAGCGTTAGGTGGACACATGAGAAGACATAGACCATTACCAAATAGTATTGCAATTACATCAAACCCTAACCATACCGAAGAGTCACATCATCATCATCATCACGATCAACAAATCAAAAACACAAGGACATTTTTGTCATTGGACCTTAATCTACCGGCGCCGGAGGACGATCACCGGCCGGAAAATTCTAAATTCACCTTTGCTTCAAAAGAACAAGTCATTGTCTTCTCAGCTTCACCTTTGGTTGATTGCCATTACTAAATCAATCAAAACTTACTTTTTTTATTTTTATTTTATCATGATTTATTTAATTTCAACCATTGACAATTGTGAATTAATTGTTTAACATTTATTTTTATTGTTGTTTTTATCATATATTTGACCATTTAATTATTAATAGACATAATTCTTTCATGATTATTTAATTTATATTATTGATTAATTTTCTTGTTTTGAATTCTTTGAGTAAGGGGTTTAATTTACTCACCATGTGTTTGGCCTTTGTTTCAAGAAAAGTAATTTTTTTATCCATCTGATCTGGCTTTCCTCATATTCTTTACTTTTCTCATGTGTATTTTAGTAAAAGTAAGACAACCCCACCCCACCCCCCACACATAAACAAAAAAAAAAGGGTCCTTTTATGGCGGATATTGGTACGTAGACCTCTTTCTTCTATGTTTTTCAGAAAAAGAGAACTAATATATGACCTATTCGAAGTTGTCATTGATATGTGAATGATGCATATATATAATTATTTTTCGTATCCGAGCCGTGAAAAAGATTCAAGCAAAGACAGAAACAAATCCAATCCGTTTTACGTCAAGCAATACTCCAGCTCGGAAAAAACAGCGGGCACGTATTCTAAAAAGGCATGCAGAGTTTGTTGCCGTTGGCGCTTTTCATTTTCCACATGAAAAATTCTTTGATTCATTTGAAAAAGTCTTTCAATGAGTGACTACCCATCTACCAGGGGCGGAGCAAGCATATACCCAGGGGTTCATCCGGACTCCCTTCAGAGAAAAATTACACTATTTTTACAGAACTAAAATTATTTTTTATGTATATATGATAGATGTTGAACCCCTTTAGCTACTTCGTGTGTGCACTTTTGAAGAAAAATTTTGATTCCGGCACTAGCGTCTACCCTATATTGCTGGAAGGTACTATGCATGAAAGGTCTTTAGTTGTGGGTTTAGAATTTAGTGAAAGTCAAAAAATGGAAGAAAAATGATTTATTTTATGTAAATAAATAATTTATATTAACTTGATCAATTAAACAACCAAAATTTAGTTAAAATTTTCAATATGATTTTCTTAATAATATGCTCTACTAGGTTTTCAACTTAATGTTTTAGGTAATTAGTTAGTCTCACCTATAATGGGCAGTTACAGAGTTACAGTTATTACAACTATAGATATGAAGTACGTAGTTAAAAACTCTTTTGACATAAACATATATTTATACAACAACAACATATTCAGTTTATCGCCACGGGTCTCAGAAGCATGGGCGGACCGACGTGCAGTTTTTGGATGCTCGAGCACCCACTAAACTCGACATAGAAGAGGTATAATTATATAAGAAATAGTGAAAAAATGGTAAAATATATACAAAAGCACTCAGAGAACAAAAGCATGATTGGGTGCTCTGGCTTTAGACATAACTTTCATGTCTCCCATTCTGGGATTGAATCCCTGTAGCTGCATTGTTTAGTAAATTTTTTTTTTGAGCACCCACAACCTAAAAAAGCTGGGTCCGCCACTTCTCAGAAGGGTAGCTATATGCAATCCATACTATTACCTCGGATGAGGCAGATAAGCTGTTTCTGATAGTACCCCAGCTATGGACAATAAACAAATATTTATACACATCTTAAATAATACAACAACAACATACTTATTAGTGTATTCTCACAAAGTGGGGTCTGAGGAGGGTAAACAGTGGCGGACTTAGGATTTAAGGATCGTGGGTGCTTAAAAAATTAAAAACTGAAAAAAATAAAAAAATTGCCTCAACGAGGTTCGAAAACCCGAGGCGCCCCTTCCAGTGGAGAACCTTAAGATCAACCTAAAAGTCAGTGCACCCCTTACAGTCGAGTTTAATGGGTGCCGGAGCACCCCAAAAATCAACACAGGTCCGCCCCGAGGGTAAAGTATATGCAGTCCATACCATTACTTCAGATAAAGTAGAGAAGCTATTTTCGATAGACCTCCAGCACAAGACAACTAATAGTATAGCAAACAAACAAACAAAAAAACATAAAAACAAACAATAGAAAGAGATCGTTTTTTTTTTCTTTATTATTATTATTATTGCTTCTTATAGTATTTTTTTTTTTGGGGAGGTGGAAAAAGAGGATTATGAGTAAAGGAAGGTGCTAAGAATAGTAAGGAACCATGAGTTGCTCACAACAAAAAGTGGTGGATTAGGTTATTCTCTTGTTTTCTTCACAAGAAAGTTGTAGCTAGCTCATAAAAGCTTTTAGTTTTTGTTTTTTTTTGAAAATGCACTGTTTTCATGTTAAACTATACAAGAAATTATCGAGACACACCTGAACTTTAGGAGGGTCCTGTTATCTCTGGATTAATTAAAATTGTATTTTTGGCAATCTTAGTGCTTACGTGGCACATACGTGTGCCTACGTGGACCTTCAGTGTGTTGATTCACTGATGTGCCACGCATGTGCCATATAGGCACTAAGGTTGCCAAAAATATGATTTTAATTAGTCCAGGGGTAATAGGATCCTCCTAAAGTTCGAGTGTGTCTCAGTAATTTTGTGTATAGTTCAGAATAGAAACGGAGCATTTTCCCTTTTTTTTTTCAATTTGATATTCGATATTGGGTTCCAACTAATTCAAATTTGAATATGATTGTTAATATAATTAAGAGATAGATGAGTACTTACCGTTAGAAGCAGACATAGATGTACTCTTTGTATTTATATTAAGAAATTCATTAACTATGTATAAATTAAACACTTAATTGTCCGAATCCAGTAACTAACACGAGCTATGAATTCGATGACAAGTTCAGACAGGGGCAGACCTACATGGGTGTCAGGAGGTTCATCAGAACCCTTTCGGTAAAAAAATTACGTTGTATATATAAGATAGAAATTAAAATCTATATTTCGGTATATATATTAATTTTGAACCATCTGAACCAAAGATATTCGACAACTCAATGGTGCTGGGCTACGCTACTTGAGCCGCAGGCACCAGCCCCACTTCGCAGGTTTGCTTCTCACTTGGGCACGCAAGCTGCTTAATTTTTATTTTTAATTCATCTTTCGAACCCCTGAAAAAAAAATTCAAATCTGTTATTGAATAGAGAACTCATAAATTTTAAATTCTGACTCTCAATCCGTTATGTGTGTGTCATTTTCAAATGACATATGACAGAACAAAGTTTAATTTGCAAGTTGTAAGTAGTGGTCACTAGCCAGGCATTTTATTTATTGGTTACTATTATAAATAGCTGTATCATTCATTTTATTTTTTAAATTGGATGTCACCATATATCTTGTACGTATCACTCATAAATTCCTTAATGCGCAATTTATTGAATTGACAGTTGCTATTTATTAATTTAATAATTATAGGAAATAAAAAAAATAAAAATAAAAGACGTAGTAGATGTAATCATACTAACGAAGGTAATTAAACATTTCATTATTCTACCTTCAAAAACTAACACAAGTTAGGAATATTACACGTAATATATATACTATAATGAGTTTTAAGTTATTGTAGATATACAGTCATATCTCTCTATAATAATATTAGCGAAATGTTTTTTTTTTTTTTGAAACTCTCAGAGAAATCTGCAGTCGCTATCTTTAGGGTGCACATTGAGCAGACTCACTCTTATGCAATAACTGGAACGCCACACACAAGATATATAAAATACACTAGATTATAAGTTCAATGCGACAAGCTCGACTAAGAAGGCGTTGGCAGGAGAAACCGATTCTTGGCCTCCTTTATGAGATACCGGCCACTCCCAGACCACACAAGATATATAAAATACACTATATTATAAGTTCAATGAGACGAGCTCGACTGAGAAGGTATTGACAGGAAAAAATCGATTCTTGGCCTCTGTTATGAGATACCTTCCACTCGCAAACCACACAAGATATATAAAATACACTAGATTATAAGTTCAGTACTACGACGAGCTAGTTCGACTTAGAAGACGTTGACAAGAGAAACTGATTCTTGGCCTCCTTTATGAGATACCGTCCACTTGCAAACCACACAAGATATATAAAATACACTAGATTATAAGTTTAGTACTGCAACGAGCTCGACTGAGAAGGCGTTGACAGGAAAACCAATTATTCTTGGTCTCCTTTATGAGATACCGTCGACTCGCAAACCATACAAGATATATAAATACACTGGATTATAAGTTCGGTGTGACAAGCTCGACTGAGAAGGCGTTGGCAGGAGAAATCGATTCTTGGCCTCCTTTATGAGATACCGGCACTCGCAAACCATACAAGATATATAAAAATACACTAGATTATAAGTTCAGTACTGCGACGAGCTAGTTCGACTGAGAAGGCGTTGACAAGAGAAACCGATTCTTGGCCTCCTTTATGAGATATCAGCCACTCGCAAACCACACAAGATATATAAAATACACTGGATTATAAGTTCAGTACTGCGACGAGTTCGATTGAGAAGGCATTGGCAGGAGAAACCGATTATTGGCCTCCTTTATGAGATACCGACCACTCGCAACCACACAAGATTTATAAAATACACCAGATTATAAGTTCAGTATTGCGACGAGCTCGACTGAGAAGACATTGGCAGGAGAAACCTATTCTTGGCCTCCTTTATGAGATATTGTCCACTCGTAAACCACACAAGATCGATATATAAAATACACTAGATTATAAGTTACTGAAAAATCATTGACAAGAGAAATCGATTCTTAGCCTCCTTTATGAGACACCAGTCACTTGCTGCACCAACTCACTCACCATTACGAATCTCTATAGCTAATGATATTTATTATAAAGTAACATATAATATTTTCTTTGATACCACTAGCTAGGTCTAGTAATATTTGTGTATAGTATCAGTAAGGCATCTTTTTTTCTTTTTTTTGTAAGCGGTGGGTAGAGGAAACTGTAATTGCAAGCAATTTAAAGAATTAATTTGTTGTATATATGCCTTTTTTTTATACTATATAGTTGCTGCTCGTGATGTATATGCTAACTAGATATAAGCTCATAGAGGGCTAATTAATTACATTATTTTATCATGCACATAAATTAACAAATATATATACTTTTTTGTTGGTGGGAGGTGACAGGTCGCGCAAGTTAGCCCGAGCACCATGATTATCTAAAAAAAAATCAAGATCAAAGATTGTAAAGTTATTTTTATGTCACATATAAATTACGGATTCGAATCATAAGCTTAGTTACTAATGATTATAATATTAGGGAAATAGGTTTGAAATATACTTAAATTTTGGTGAAATTTGTTGCATAGTCGAAGAGGGTCATAGGTTCCCCGCAAAATTGAGGCGTGTTACAGCAAATTTAATCAAAATTTAAGTATATTTTTGAATATTTTTTCCATGATATTAAGATACCTAGACTATTTATATCGCACACCTTAAAATGTAATTTTTTTCCAAACCTACGAGAATACGAGATATTTTATACACTGTGATATTGCTTGATATGCAAATAAATGTAGAACTGTAACTTAGGACCTTAGGTGTTGAAAATTAATTTAATTACGTGAGATACATAGAATTGTTTTAGATATTCAAAGGAGAAAAACATGGGCACAATTTACTATGCATGGGCACATGTTTTATGCTAATTTTTCTCCATGATATCCTGCTAAATTGGAGCTCTATTTCTTAGTACTATGATAATATTAATTATGTTTTGTGCACAAATTTAAGTTCTACTCATTGATATTGTTATAATTCGTACAGATTAAGCAAACTACAAGTTCTCAATAATGTGTATTTTTCTGAACACCCAAAACAATTCACTAAATGCACTTCTATATATAATATGTGCATACAAATAAATTGTAGGCACAAAAACATAAAGATTCATACCGCGAGGGCTTTACCCCTGCACCCAATCCTACACTACCACCATAGACTCCGTTGAAAATCACAAACATGGAGCGTACCGCGAAACTTTCAAGAGCGAATCAACAAAATTCAGATGAATTTGTTACAAATCATGATATATAGCTGGTTAATTATTGTTTTCATTATATAATTAATTAATATTTATCAAAAAGAAAATCATTATTATTATTCTTCCGTCCGTCCCATTTTAGTTGATTATCTTAATGGTCTTGCATCTTTTAAGGAATTTAAACCATGCAGATTTAGTTCAAAATGGAAAATATATTATATTATCATGTTAAGATTAATTTTAAGTAATTTTTGCCTCAAAATGTACTCTTCATTGAATATCACTACTTGTTATAAGTAATTTGTATGTAAGTATATGCAGAGTCTTCATTAAATGTATGTCCCTCTTAATGTTGGCTTATAAGTTATTCCCTCGTTTCATTTTTATTTTGAAAATATCCAATAATACTTGTTCAGTTTATAAAATCAATAGATCATTTATCTATTTTTACCTATTTTACTCTTAATATTAAATACGATTCATTATTTAATAAATTTTTTAAGCATTAAATTTATTATATTCAAGAAGTAATATAGTCAAGTTATCCTTTCATTTACTGCTTTTTAATTATGTGTTTATAAGAAAGTGGATAAGTAAAAATGAACGAGTATAAGAGATGCCAACTTCATATAGGCTCAGCAAATCATCTTTTGGGGCAGTCATTTATAATTGATTTAATTAGGTGGGCACAGAAGGGTTTGAAGTCTTGAATTAACGGTAAATGTTGATGTAATATATCAGAAATTATAATAAATTAAATATATTTGAAAATAAAATAAATAAATAATTGAGTAAATAAAACTCAAGCTGAAGATAGATATTTTGCTTTCTTTAAAGAGATTTAAGTTTACTGCGACACAATCTACACTGATTCAATAGTATATATCTTGACTTGTTCCTTTCAGGATACAACAACACATCAATTCTCTGGGTTAGTTGACGAGTCCAAAACTCCACCAAAAGAACATCTTCCATCAATATATAAAAGTAAAACTCTCTTTTTTATAGTGCAGTATAGTTGGAGACTTAGAATATTTTCTTGTCTCAACTCTATCTTTCACTAATATAATTACTCTACTTTAGATAGTGAATATATATAGTTAAAAATTTAGAATATTTTCTTTGCCTCAACGTTCTCTTTCACTATTATATACTACAATATTTTTTCATATTTTTCATATTTCCTCTTCTCCAACACAAACGAAGAAATACCACTATTTATAGGTGAAGAATTCTTGCTGGTATTGAATAAGATGAATATGATGTAGTAAACTGAGTATATAAATAGAATAATGAACAGAGATTACAAGAATTACTAAAAACTAATGACCACCTTCTGAGTACGTAATGGTACAAAATGCCATCAAAAGTCAAGAACATGATGCTCTACGTTTGATACCAATTTGTTATATTTAAAAAAAAAAAACAAAAAAAATAGCCCCGTGCACTAAGCTCTCGCTATGCGCAGGATTCAAAAAAGGTCTCGATCTCAAGGATTTATTTTACGGAGCCTCACCTTACATTTCTGTAAGGGATGACTGTTTTCAAGGCTTGAATACGTGACCTCCTGACCACATGACAACAACTTTATATTAAAATAATTAGGCTAATATTAAAATATACCAATAATAAATTTATCTCTATGTGACCTACACGATTCGAGACGTTGAATTAGTCACTTAAACTTGCATTAGATAAAATAATGTCAATATCACACTACTTGGGATATAGTTCTTGCGAACGCGAGATGTTTTGTGAACCTGACTTTTTTTTTTTCTCAATAAATGTGCATGAATATTTCTATATATATAGGTAGTAAAACTGTTCATTAAAGTTATCCCCTATTGGTTGGAGAATTTCCAACTGTTTTTAAAACTTTTTTTTTTTTTCATATAGTCCACTTGAGTCTTTTCTGTTGTAGAAGAATGTCAGAAAAAACATTCAGTTTCATGTGAAAAAATGAGACCTTTTATAATATAAAGTTTATATCATAGGTATATAGATGCAACTAGTTACTTAAATGCCTTCATAACTGGCATGGTACTTTTTATTTATTTTACCTTTTGTCCAGTGGAACATTTTCTTTAAATGAATTGAATGATACAATATTAATATAATAACTGTTTTTGTCAATTCCAAATAAGTTAAAATCGGTTATATGAATTTGTATTTTGTTATTTAAGTTGATATTATATCATTAACAATAAAAAAAAGATGAAAGGTACCTTAAAGATATACAAATTATACGATAAAAGTCGAGCGATATTTGAAGTTAAGACGAAAGACTTTTAAATCTCGATTTTTGGAATGGCACCTATCGATTTATTTCTATCTTACGCCTTTCTTGTTGTAGTGCTCTGGGGGGAGAGGGGAGGGGGGAGGGGAGGGGGCGGAGTTAGCCTTTTACTCGGGAGTTTATCTGAATTCCCTTCTGCGAAAAATTATGCTATTAATACATGATTGAAATCTTTTTTCACATATATATTTCAGATGTTGAACCCCGTTCAACTAGTTTTTCTTCAAATTTCGAAAATCCTCGATGAAAATCCCGACTTCGACTCTGATACTGCTATCTTTTCAAGCGAATCTCTATTTCAACTGCACTCCCTTTTAGCCCCTCTTCATTCTATACAAGGTTTCAAAATCTTCGTCAACGTAGGTGAGAAAGAGTCAGGCAGGATAAAAGAGATCAAACTTTGAGAAAGAATACCTCGAAGTTGAAATTATATCTGAAACATGATATTTCACTCGAAAATAAAATTTTATGAGGAATTTTATTTCTTTATGAACCAATTTCTCAAACTTGAAATATGCATCTTTAATTTGTAGTTAGAATTTGATTACAGAAACATTACCAAATAGTTAATTGAAAATAAAATGGAAAATTGTCAAAGCAATGGTTTGTATTGGGCTTTTGATATGGTTTTAGGCTTTGTTTGGGTTAGAAGACAGCCCAAGCTTCTTTGGGAAAACAACTGGGCCAGTTGTTGTAAAGAAAATAGTAAAAATAACGAAAATCTCGACAATTTGGAGTTTAGTTACCGAAATATTTTACATTTTACATTATTATTTATAAATTTTAGTTTTGTGTGTGTCCAGATACATAATTAGCCCCCGATACATTCAACGAATACACATTTGTAAGGACACATGATTAACTCTTGATATATTTTTTCGATTTTGAATCCGTCGATGTACATTATACATCCAACGAAGATACATTTTTTCATTTGTAAAGATACATAATTAGCGATATATTATTTTCGATTTTGGTCTGCCGAGATACATAAATTATCTTCCGATACATCCAACGAAGATATATCTTTTCCTTTGTAAAGACACATAAATAACTCCAGATACATTTTTTTTTGATTTGGGGCCCGTCGAAATACATAATATATTAACTCTCGATACATCCAACGAAGATACGTAAATAGTTGAGATTTTGAGTCCGACGAATAATAGGTAAAACTATATACGAAATGTATAAAAACTGGTATAAGATGAAGAAAACCACCCATGACTAAGAAGACAGTTAGCTGCTTTAATTTTCAAGCGGAATCTTAAAGCTTTGAGGGTCAATATATGTGTTTGGACCTCTCGGGCACATAAAACCCTAAATCCTAAATTCGACACTGTATCACACTGCTACTTGAGATGCAGTCTTTCCAAACGCGAGATGCTTTGTGGACCTGACTCCTCTTTTTTCTGATTAAATGTGCATGAATATTTGTATAGGTAGTTAGTAAAATTGTTATTTAAAGTTATCCCCTATTTGGCTGTGAGAAAATAGTCTATTGCCCCCCAACCTTTAGTCGAAATTCCAACTACACATTCAATCTTTAAAGATGACCTATTACCTCCCTAATCTATTTTTTTCTATATTTATTACCCCCCAAATATGCTGACCTGTCAACATAAACCAAGTAATAAGACATTCGTGCATTTCACGCGCTTGACCCACGCCTAAACAAAACAAAATATCTTTTTCACAATTTCATTTTCAATTTCCTCTCTCCTCTTTCTTCTCTCTAAACCTTTCATCTTCCTCTCTCCTCTATCTTCTCTCTAAACCGCGATTTCATCTATTTTTTTGGGAGAATTTTTTTTCTAATCGAAACATTTTGGTTGTGGATTTTCAAAGAATCATCTTGTTGCTGTTACAAGGTGTTTTTTTTTTTTTTGTAAACTGAAAAAAATTGAATTAGGGTTTTTAGTTAATCTCCAAATTTACAAATTAATTGAGTGAAATTAACTGATTCTTACTGTTATGACGTTGTCTAAGTGTTCGAGTAACAGTATAATCCGTTTGTAAGTACATGTTTTGTTGGTTCTTTAAGTGGGTTTATTAGAAATTAGGGCTTTTCTCCGATTTGTTGTTAATGTGAAAACTTAAAAATTCAATTGTGTTTAATAGGATGTGCGTGTTAATATGTTGTTAGTTTGAGTGATTTTTTTTTCAAAACTGAGTTAAAATTAATTAGAGTTTTATGCTAAACTCCAAAATTAAAAATTAATTGAGTGACATTAAGTTGTGATTTTTGTTATTATATTGTCTACGTGTTTGATTAACAGCGTATTACGTTCCTAATTACATCAAATTTGAATTTTTGTTGATTGTTTAAGTTGGTTTATTAGAAATTAGGACTTTTCTCCGATTTGTTGTTAAAATGATAAAATTTCTCAAAATCAATCGTGTTTAATAGCATGTGCATGTTAATATCTTGTTATTTTGGTTTTTAATTTTGTAGGATGTTCATGATTTTTTTTTCTTTTTCCATAATGTTTCTGCTATGCTACTATGTCTTATTTGATTCTTCATTTTGGTCAGGTAAGACATGAATGGTTTTACGTTGATAACTCTAAGATGGTACCATGGTGGGGTCTTACATTTTAGTAGGGAAAAATCAGTTTATAAGGGGGGGTTAGTGACAAAATTTTTGTATGTTGACGTAGATAAGATGCCATATTTTGAGTTGAAAGACTATATTAGAAAATTGGGATATAGCACAACTTGCACTTTTAGTATTAAAGCACCTAACTATGACATTTTGGTAGATGTTGATAATGATATGGATATTTTTTAGATGATGTGTTCCCTGCAAGATGGGGATGAAGTGGAGGTATTTGTCAACCATTTAGTTGATGAGTAAGATGTAGTGGCCCCCTCCTCCCCCCAAACCTTTATTTTTAGAAAATGTTTGTCCTAGGGATTTGGAGGAATCTGGTGCATCTTTTAATGCTAGGCCTAACTTTAGGGTAAGTGAGGACCATTTAAATGTGGAGGACCCTGCTTCTTTTTTTTCAACCACATTTCCTTTCAATACCACACCTCTTTTCACTACTGCATCAAGTTCTACAGCATCAAGTGCTGCTGCACCAAGTGTTGTTGCAATAACTGATGCTGCAGTAGATGATATAGATGTTGGTCTTGCTGGATCTGATTTTTTAGAAGAAGAAGTAGAGGCTTCTGATTATTCTACTGAGGATAGTGTTGAGTCAGAAGGAAAATTAGTTGGAGATAACGATGAAGAAGAGTATGGTAGTGATGTACATGAGGAGGTTAGGGAGTTGAGAGCTGAAAAGAGAAAGTTTCAAAGGAGGAAAAGAAATGAGAGAGTACCAGCTGACAATGCAGAGATACCAGTAGGTGAAGCAGGACCAGATCTAGGTTTTGATGAAACTGAAACAGGTAGAGTAAGTCATGAAGGAAGTCTTGGAGGTAATGAGCCTTACTTTGCAAGTTCTGATGAGGATAGTTTTATATTAGATAAAGATGATTGTTGTGGTGATGATGAACATGAAGTGGTTGATTCTGGTAGAGAAAGAACTGTGAAGTTGTCAAAAAAGAGGACAACAAATCAAAAAATCATTCATGACCCAATTGCAAAGGAATTTGTTTGGCAGTTGGGTATGGTGTTTAAAGATGTGAGTGAATTTAGAAGAGCGGTGACTAAATATGTAGTAAGAAAAAGGATTCCTGTGGAGAAGTGGGTTAATGAGCCAAAAAGGGTTAAAGTTAGGTGCAAGGATGGCTGTCCATGACTTTTATATGCAGGTCTTGACAAGACAACAAATGATTTCATGATAAAAACTTACATTCCAAAGCATACTTGCAACAAGACAACCAGAAATTACTTGTGCAATGCAAAGTTCTTAGCTGAAACCTTTAGAGAAAGAATAGTTGAGCAACCCAATATAAGAGTATTCAAGTTGCAAGAGTTGATTAGAAAGAAGTTCAAACTTTATGTTGGTAAGACACTGTGATAAGAGCAAGGTATAAAGTCTTGAAAGAGATAATGGGTGATCATGTTGTAGAATTTGGAAGAATCCTTGTCTATAAAGATGAACTGTTGAGGACAAACCTGAGGACCAGTTGTGTTGTCAAAGTTGGTGAGGCTGATGAAGTAGGTAAACCAAAATTTCAGGCTTTTTACATCTGCTTTGATGCTTTGAAGAAGGCATGGGTACATTGTAGGAAGTGTATAGATTTAGATGGTTATTTTCTTAAGGGTATTTGTAAAGGCCAATTGTTAGTTGCTGTGGCCAAGGATAGAAACAACCAGATGCTGCCACTAGCTTGGGCAGTAGTTGAAAAAGAGAACACAAACACCTGGACATGATTTGTTAGGTACATTAGGGATGACCTAAGACTTGGAGAAGGTGAAGGTCTTATAGGTCTCACCCTGATCACAGATATGCAGAAGGTATGTACAATATTTTATGTTTAACCTCATTTATTTTTACTTTAACTTAGTACATGTAATTATGCCCTAACTTCACCCTTTTTTTGTTATGTATGTTTACTGAAGGGACTGTTTGCAGCAATTGAGGAGGTGTTACCTCAATCTGAACATAGAAGATGTGCAAGGCACATCTTAGCTAATTGGGCTAAGGATTGGAGAGGTCTTCAAAGAAGACAACAGTTTTGGAAGATCGCAAAATGTACATTTGAGTCTCAATTGAGGAAGAACATACAGAAGATGAAGTTGCTTGGTCCTGAAAAAATAATGCAAGACTTAATGTACTACAATATTAATTACTGGTGCAAGCTTTACTTCAACACAGAATTAAAGTGTGATTCAGTGAATAACAACAAGAGTGAGTGTTTTAATGCATGGATCTTGGCAGCTAGGCACAAGACTATCATTTCCATGCTTGAAGAAATAAGAGTGAATATAATGATAAGAATAGACACTCTAAGGGAGTTTCCAAATACCTGGTGTAGTAATTACTCACCAATGTGTTTGAAGATTTTAGAGGAGAACATCAACAGGGATATGGATTGTACCATTGAGTATAATGGAGTGGCTGGTTTTGAAGTGAAAAAAGGGCTTTGTCAATATATAGTGGATATTGTCAAGAGGACATGTAGTTGTAGGTTGTGGCAGTTAAAGGGCATACCATGTGCATATGGTGTGGCTGCACTATTGTTTAAGAAACACCCCTTGTATGACTATATTGACAGCTGCTACAGTAAGGAAATATACTTGAGGACTTATTTCAATGTTCTTGAACCATTAACAAACATGGAAATGTGGCCTGTTTCATCAAACATTACTGTTGCACCACCTGAAATTAATACCTTGCCTGGCAGGCCATCTAAGTCTAGGAAGAAGAAAGCTGGAGAAATAAAGAAATCTGAAAAATTGCCTAGAACCGGACTAGCAATGACACGTAGGTTGTGTCATGTTAGAGGCCACAACAAAAGAAGGTGCCCTCTAAGAGGACAATCAGCAGAACCAAGTGTTACACCATCAGTAATACCTACTGGTTCAGTCATTGGAAGAGGCAGACCAAAGGTAAGTTTAACACTTAATTTAGTATATTACTTATCTTACTTCTCAAATTTCTTAACATTATTTTAATATGTAGAAAACTACACCAGAAACACTAAATGCACCTCCTCAAGTCAGTGTTGGTTCAGGCAGGGGAAGAGGCAGACCAAAGGTAATATTACACTTGTACTAATTAGCTCAATAACTTTTATATAACTCTCTTCTTTTTATATGTATAGAAAACTCCATCAGAAATCATTAATGCATGTCAACAACAAAAAAAAGGAAGAGGGATACCAAAAAAGGCAACACCAGCAGCACCTAGTATACCCCCTCTACCTAAAACACCTTCTGCACCTACTGTTTTTCCAGTATCCTGTTCTGCACCTTCTGATTATTACACATCATCTTTAATGGTTGGTACTACTAAAAGAGGAAGGGGTAATGATAGAAAAAAAACAGCTCCACTGAAAAGGTCAAAAGTAATGGGAATGGGTGTGTTCCAAGCTGAAAATGGATTCAATGTCCTAAATGTAAATATCTAGCTTTGTTGTATCTTGTGTACATATGAGTCTTTAATGTATGAGTCTTTGAATAATTTTTATCCTTCACTGTAGCCTGGCATGCCTAGCAGTAAGATCTGCTCTACTAGTCAAGTAAGGATAATAAGATCAGCTGATATAACTGGTACTATTAGTTATACAACAAGTACTACCAATAAGCTGAAATGGAATGGCAAAGCAGCAATATCAACAAAAAAACTACAAGAGATTAAAGAGAAGAAAAGAAAGAAGAATGTAGGAAGCAGTTCAAATAATTCAAGTCAAGAAAATACTTCTTCAAAGTAGAAGATATCCTGAAAATTGTAGTAATGTTGATTATTTTAAGCATTGTTTTAAGTTAGACCAATTGACATGAAAACAATTTTATTTTGGTGCTGAAAAACAATTTAAGCACTGTATATATATATTTTGTTGATGAATGTTGCCTAATGGTTGGTATGAATGATGATGTTTTGCCTAATGGTTGGTATGAATGATGATGTTGTGTGAAGTTAGAATATTTTGTTGACGAATGTTGTCATTAGGTATTATTGTTGTGTTAAAGATGGTAAAGTTGATAAAATGTCAACACAACATTGTCATTACACGATTTAAGTGTAAACACATAGCAGCAGCACGGTGCTTTTCCTAACAAGACACAACTTTGCAAGTGTAAATAATAACATAGCAACAACACAAGACACAGCAAGTGTAAACAATAGCATAGCAGCAATACACAACACAATTTTATAAGTGTAAACAACAACGTAGCAGGAACACAACACAATTTTAAAAGTGCAAACAATAACATAGCAGCAGCACAAGTGTAAACAATAACATAGCAGCAGCAACACAAGTGCAAACAATAACATAGCAGCAGCACAACAAACGTCTGAAGTACGACTAGACAAAAGACACGATAACAGAACATAGTCTGATATATTTAGAGAGAGGTATAAAAAATTTACACCATAGTAGACAAGATCTAGCAACTACTTTCAGTTCATTTGTTGTTGATGAACATAGCAGCAACACAAATCAAAATACATAAAAATATCTTCCTATTGAACCTACACCATCTCCACTTCCATTAAGTTTTTTCTCCCGCGTCAAGTTATCAATTTGGACCTATTTAAGCCATAAGTCTTCTTCCAACTCATTGATTTTGTTCACCAATCTTGGAATGATAAAATTTGATCTTGGATCCACTTTTTCTTTGTCCCTCCATAGGAAAAAATTACATTTTTGAGATTGAATTTTTTTTTAGTAATCAGTACATTATCATAATTTGAATATAAATTGACAACAAAATACAATGCAAAATACATACACCATAGTAGGGGCAAGACCAAAATCTTCTTCCCGGATTTGACTTCGACCATGAAGTTTGCAAGTCAAGCAAAATACCATGTTTGCATCTCACAACAGCATTGACCATTGAGTCTGATTCATCCATACAAAGCTTATTCAATTTTGAATTTGTCATTTCATGAATTCCGACAAAATCAATCATCAAATTACAAACCCTAAATTAATAGTTGAACCAAATTACAAAACAAAACTTCAAGAATTGAAGTACAAATTAGGATTAAAAGCTAAAACGTACGTTAAAGAAATAAAAAAAAAAAAGAGGAACATGAAGGAAAATGATGGACAAGGACATGGGTCTTATAAAGAAGAAGAAGATGACTGTTGCAAGAGAGAGAGAGTATTTTTTCATCTTTATTTCATCAAATAATCAATTAATGACGTATATATTACGTGGAAGGGTAAAATTTTAATTTTAGACGTGTTGGGGCTAAACCAACGCGCCTAGAGGGGAGTGTTCTCTCCTTCCTTGACAGGTCAGCATTTGGGGGCTAATAAATATATGAAAAAAAATAGATAAGGGGGTAATAGGTCATCTTTAAAGGTTGAGTGTATAGTTGAGATTTCGACTAAAGGTCGGGGGGGGGGGGGGGGGGGGGAAAATAGATTTTTTTCTCTTTGGCTGTAGAAGTTGAAACTGCTTTTAAAACTTTTTAAAATGAGACCTTTTATAGTATAAAGTTTATAATATTCGTACCAGTACCTTGTGTATTGACCCCCAATATTTCAAGTTCTGAGGTATAGTTTCATGATCCATCATATTAGTATAATACTTGGGATATAATAGAAATAGGTGATCCATCCATCTTTCGAAAGACATTTACTTATATGTTGAGTCTTTCAGTATATGATCCAGCCGGGGGCTTTGTCCTCATCTAGATAGTTAGTTTTCATTAAAGGCTTCGTAGACGAGAGTTGAGTAAGATGTATTGTCAAATTTTCTTGATACAGTTTGTATCACAATGAATTTTCATTGAATATTATTATAGCTTCCGCACTTTGATTTATATATGAAGTATGCTTATGATTTATGTATGAATATTATTGTCCTATAATTTTGTTGATTGGATCGATCCGTATTGACAGCTCTATGCATATCCCTTGATAGTTGATAAGTAAATTGGATCGATCCGTATGGACAGCTCTATCCACATCCCTTGACAGTTGATATTACATGTTACTTGTAGTTAATTAACCTAAAAGTTTCAACTTTTCTCATATATTATTTTCGGGTTTTGTTATTTTTCTTGACCTAAGTATCCTATAATTTTGTTGATTAGATCGATCCGTATTGACAGCTCTATCCACATCTGTTGATATATAGTTGATATTACATGTTACTTGTAGTTTAATTAACCTACATCCATTGTAGTTGATATTTCCCAAATTTTCTGTGGAAGTTCTAATATTAGTTTTTGGTCCATGGCCTTATTCATCTCTTTCTGCTCAAAACTTGACTATCGATTTCATGATCGAAAATCATGCGTGTCCGGCCTTATGAAGTTGAGTACAAAAACATGGTGGCTTCGATTTTCTACGAGGGGAATATCGTATTTTCCTTGTCATTTTTACTTACTTTTGTATTGTTCTGTTAGCCCCTTTGATGTTTGTTGGTCGAGCCGAGGGTCTTTCAGAAATAGCCCCTCCACCTCCTCAGAGTAGGATTTTGTCAAAACTGTTTCACGTTCCTTGCTTTCTATTTTTGTCTTATAGTTCACCATAGCACAATAATCCTTTCAAAAGAAGGGGAACCTTAATGTAACTGGTAAAGTTGTTGTTACGTGATCATGAGGTCACAGGTTCGAACAACAACATACCCAGTGCATTAGCACAAAGCGGGGGAACAACATTTTTCACAATCATTCTTTTCAAACAAGTAAACAGAAAACCCCTCCTAAGGTATCCACCAGTACTACTTTTCCCTCTCACCATGTAAATCCAACAGTACTTTGGTTCCATTTCTGCTGCCTTATGGACCATAATAGGAAGGCGTGCTCACGCTCGCGTTAGATAAAAGTTCATAAAGTCTTACAACTCATAAGCGTGCCATCGATAAACAAACATCAGCTTGGTGAAAGAAGAAAAAAAAACAGAACTAAGAGTCACTAATTTGTTCCAAACTAGGCATAGATGTTCCTGCTAAGAATGACTTGACGAGAGTGAGAGCTTGCTTCGGTCTATGCAGAGCAACTTCATGGCCGGCACCTCTTACCGTAACAAATGTCAGACCTTTGTACTCCTGAGTCCATCCTCCAACCTGTTTTACACGTTAATCATAGTATGATCGTGGTTAATTCAAGAAATAAGCAATTGCAGAGCTATATACGGATTGAATTCGAGGTAGTACTTCTTAAAGGACGAAAAGATTGAGCAATGAAAATACCTGCCCATCATCATACCAAGCGCGCCAAGGAGCAATGGTTGGCAGTTTTAGAGCGTCTATGCTGTAACGGGTTGATGTAACTGGGATTACAGAATCTGTGTCACCACTGCCATACAATTAAAAAAAATAAAAACGTTCAGCGTATCAACACTTTGTCCACATTTTGTCCGCTCTCGTTAGTGGAAGAAGTGTCTACAAGATACTTCTTCCTCTTAACAGCCTCTCCAACATGCTATTTTAAGCCAAAACATCATATGGTACTATAGAAGCGTCTTGTATCGCTTTTGGCCATTTTATCACAGATGAACGTACTAAGGCTCCAAATTGTGGAACTAGATTTTAACCCATTCAACGCACTCATTGGCTTGTTCGCATCCTAACAAGTAAATGTGAGAAGAGAAGTAAAAGCTTATCATCATTAGGATTAACACACACCTGAAAACCCAAATACGAAGGCCTGATTCTATCAGTTCATGATAGACGTCCAGCACTGTCTTGGGAGAATCCTTCCAACCATTGGATACTTCTTCACTACAAGTAGGGAAACTGAGTAAATACATGATGCCACCTAATATAATACATTGACAATTGAAAGACACTGTGTGGATTAACATACAAAATAATGATAAAGGACATTGCATGAGATCCACCGTTCGTTTACACTTACTTTAGTCGCCCGTCCATTTACTTTTTATCCTCTTCTAGTTTTTATTGGTCTTGCGTACCATAATAGTTAATATGCACTTATCTTTGTTTGTTATGCTGTTATCGATCCTAAGCCGGGGTCTAGCGGAAACAGTCTCCCTACTTCTCCTTCTCCTGAGGTAGTGGTATGGTCTGCGTACACTCTACCCTCCCCAGACCCCACTAGGTGGGAATACACTGGGTATGTTGTTGTTGTTGTGTATGGGGATGTCGATGTAAGAAAAGAGAGATAGATCTCTACAAATACCAACTTTCGAGTAGCTACAAGATTGCAACTAGTAATTCCCCTAGATCTTGAGAGGATATCCACTAGATGAACAAAACGAAAATACCTGCAAGTTACCCATTTGAACGATGAGTTTCTCTTATGAACATGAAGAGCCTCCTGAACTTCAGGAAGATTGAAATAGATCTCCGAGTGCTGCTTTGTGCATGGATCGTAGCTTCTTCTGAGATAGCCCACCCTCTATTTAAAGGAATAAGATTATATCAGTGATCACAATAGTGATCGCAATGCGTTTTTCAACATTTTAATCTCCTGTTCTACTCAGACTAGCCGATAATAATGCATTTGGAAGAAGTGATATTCTGTCTAGAGGAAACACACTAATGTGAGATATATACGGTTCTTTCTTATTCATTAATGTAGCACAATTCTATTTACTGGCTAAATTTATCAAATTGATATATGGTATATTGATTACATCATTTTCATAAACAACCATGCATACTCACTATGTAAACAATGAACACTAAGTGAAGAAACTTAAAACTTTATAACGCGAGAGTAAAGGTTCAGTCACTTACATTGTGCTTTCCGAGCAATTGGTTTAGTATACTAAACTTGTCTGTGCATGCTGGAGTGAAGATGCTGTAGATATCAATATTTCCGATTTCTTCCTTACCCTGATCGAGAATCTTATTACACTGCTCTGAGGGTTTTGAAAATGATTCATAGTCGCACAAAGCATTTGCCAGCTTGTACGTTTGGTCAGAAATCATTCCAACTGACCACACGAATTGAAATAATCCTAAGTGATCGTGATAGTTATCAGTCAAAGCATTTCCAACCTGCAGCGGTCATTACCTAGTGCGTTAGTACCAAAAACTACACGAATGCAAATATTTTCGCTTTAATAATCTTATTGCGTCTGTGCATTCGGTTGAGAAACAGATCTGCAGCATACCATGAAACCTTTTAAGTTGATGGCTGGCTTTGTTAAACCATGGTTGTACCTCACAATTGCTTGACTTAGCTGAGGAACGTAATGCCCTGGTCCACAATCAGGAATAAGTAAAACACGATTGTCTCCGTAATTGAATTGACCTACCGAAGATAACAACAACATACCCAGTATAATCCCACAAATGGGGTCTAGAGAAGGTAGAGTTTATGCAGACTGTACCCCTACCTTGGCAGATAGAGAGGTTGCTTCTGATAGACCCTCGGCTCAAGGAAAGCAAAACCACAAACATTTATGAAGGCTTAAGTAGTAATATAAGTAATAGAAAACTAAGAATGAGAAATACGGAAATAGTAAAAAAAAAAAAAAGGGCAGTCCGATGCACTAAAGCTACCGCTATGCGTGGTGTCCGGGGAAGGGCCCACCAAAAGGGTGTATCGTACGCAGCCTTACCTTGCATTTCTGTCAGAGGCTGTTTCCAAGGCTTGAACCGATGACCTCCTGGTCACATGGATGCAACTTTACCAGTTACTCCAAGGCTCCCCTTCAACCTCCACCATTGTTGCTTAAATAAAATCCCATCAAATGTTGAGAGGCAAGATTATTGCTGTCATCTGAACATCTTTGAATTTCAAAAATATTGGCAGCAATAAATCATATGAAGAAAGATATTTATCAAAAACAGACAATAGACGACAATAATGCAATGCCTAAGATTAGAGGCAGTTCAGCGAATCGTCAGTGGACAACTTGAAATCAATCAATTCAAAGGAAAGTTTATGCAAGAGGGAGAATATCAAATAGCATATCGAGTGATATGGTAAGGAGTATTTGTATGTAATAACATAAACAGGCACTGCTATCGGTCCTAAGCCGGGGGTCTATCGGAAACAGCCTCTCTGGTATGGTCTGCGTACACTCTACCCTCCCCAGACCCCACTATGTCGGAATACACTGGATATGTTGTTGTTGTAATATAAACAGGCAATCAAATTCCTGAATGTTGATGGATTTCCTCCGTAAGCATATGAGACATGTAATTTCATCTTGATGACCAGCAACATATTTTTCCACGATGCACCCAATAAATTTGGTCACCATCGACTGACTAGGGTGTATAATCACATTGCACTGGATACAGCTAACCAGAAAATGATCGGAAATAGAAATTTCACAAGTAGCTTAGAAAAAAAATCATTTTACCAGCATAGCTCTCTCCTGAAATATAAAAATCTCTTCCTTTATATTCTGGAAATTGTTCAAGCCACTTCAGTAAAAATGCAAGGGAGTCTGCAGCTGTAATGCAACAACGGAAGAAAAGTTGATACATGTTTACAGAAATATATACGGAAAATAACCCGAAGGAAACACTCAAAAGGTCAAATTACTACCTGTACGAACGTCACCATTGTTTTGATGATCAGATGAAGTGTTTGAATAGGAATAGCCAACCCCAACAGGAGAGTCGAGAAATAACAGGTTTACGGCTGCAGAAACAGATAATTGAGTCAGACTCCGTCCTGATAAGTGCCTAACAATGCTTCAGAGTATTATGCCCAAATTTAGAGTATTATGCCCAAATTTATACATACTTTAGAAACAATGTGTATCAGGGTAAAAATGTAGGGCGCAGACGGACATATCTGGTGAGTTTCTTCACCGTAGGGTGATTGATTTAATAGTTAATCCTACTTGATCATGCAAATTTACAAATATAACCATTCAAGAATCTCTCGGGTATCACATCGATCAACAAGATACAATACGAAAACATTTTATGTCCACCTTTAGTAGAAAGGAATACCATAGCCCTCAGAAATCGGAAGAACACAACAAACTTTGATTCTCCAATGGCCTAGTTTAAGCTTCCTCGATAATCAAAACATGAAATCCATTTGGACCATTACAACCACATATTAAGTCTAAGAACATTAAAGTTCGCCCATCACTTACATTCTATGTTTTGACACTGTTAAAAGTTTTCTTCTTAGAGTGAAGTGCGCTCATGAATGTATAAGCATACATTATACATCTCATAAAAAGACATTTTTGACGAGCATACTCAGAAAAGTAAAATCCCTCGAAAGTAGCATAAGTTTTTATTGTAAGAAAAAGGGGCTTTACGAAACATACCTAAGTTCCAAGAGTAAGGATTCCAATAAAGAGTCTTCCCATCTTTCTCGATATGAAAAGGTCCAAGTTCCTCAGCTAACCCAAAGGCAATCGACGAACATCCTGGCCCTGTAAGAACCCATAATCAGTAATAAATAAATCATTGGCACAATAAACCACATTGATCAACCACTGAATTCTCTTTTAATATATCTTTGCCGGAGGAAAATGATCCCCATTTTCAACTATATGGGAATCGATGACCAATTCAATATTGACGAAGCCAGGAATTAGCATAAGAGAGGATCCAAAAGTAGCAATCTTTAACCCCTTTGCCACTTCACCAGAAGATTCAACAGCTTATATATAACCCAAAAACAAATTCTTGATTGTCCCATTAGCACACTACAATTTTTCAACAAAATCCCGTCTTTCTTCAACCTAGTTCCACCACTACTCTTCAATTTTTGTCCTATACAACAACATACCCAGTGTAATCCCACAAGTGGGGTCTGAGGACCGTAGAGTGTACGAACATCTTACCACTACCTTGTAGAGATAGGGAGGCTATTTCTGATAGACCCTCGGCTCAAACACACCAATACTACAACAAATAACAACAACAATAGCAACATAGTCAATGTAATCACATAAGTGGGGTATGGGGAGGATAAAATGTTCGCATACCTTACTCCTACCTCATAGAGATAGAAAGGCTATTCCGTTAGATCCTCAGCTCAAAAACACCAACACTACAAGAACAACATACCCAATGTAATCAACTAGTGGGGTCTGAGGAGAATAAAGTGTACACACACCTTACCCCTACCTCGTACCTCGTAGAGATAGAAAGGTTATTTTCGATAGACCCTCAGCTCAAAAACACCAATTCTACAACAACAACAACAACCACTATACGTAGACCTTACCTTACCTCTACCTCATAGAGATAGAAAGGTTATTTCCGATAGACCCTCAGCTCGAAAACACCAATTCTACAACAACCACTATACGTAGACCTTACCTCTACCTCGTAGAGATAGAAAGGTTATTTCCACTAGACCCTCAGCTCAAAAACATCAACACGACAACAGCTACAACAACATATACAATGTAATCACACAAGCAGGGCAGATCTTACTCCTACCTCGGAATCAATGACATCATTCCGAGGTCAACAGTAACATAAAAAGTTGTAGGAAACAGTAACAAGAATGCAATGCAATGAAACAAAAGAAAGGTGAAAACTTGGACCTCCATTAAGCCAAAGAAGAAGAGGCTTTGAAGAAGGATCATCATCAACAGCTTCAAAGAACCAATAAAAAAGTGCTCTTTCAGATTCCTCATTAACAGTAACATGTCCAGCATAATGTGCAAAATTCACATTGAATCCTTGACCAGGTAGCTTAGTAACTTTGTCCAATTCTTTTTGTCCATTTGGATTTATACAAAAACTACCAGAAATCAAAAATAAAACAAGAACAACAAAACCCCACATCTTATTTAACATTTTCTTGGTTGCTAATTTTATCAACTTGCACAAAAATGGAGGTTAAGGGTAAATGAGCCCATAGTTGTTAAGTTAAAGAAATAAAGTCACCTTAAACAACAACCGAGGAAGTTGTTCACAAGTGTATTAGTTAATTATCAAAGTTGTCCAATAATTTCATAATAACTTTCATAGTTATTGAACAACTTTGTAAAGTTGTTGAACAACTATATTGGAGCAAAAATATTTTAAAAAAAATTGGATTTTTTTATCCCTTTTAACTAATTTTTAAAACTTAAATGACTTTACTTAATTAGAAAACTTGTTTGTCCCTTTTAATTTAAGATCCCGATTAAGCAGAGGCGGAGCCATCCCGATTCATCCGAACCCCCTTCGACAAAAAAATATATTATTTATACATGATTAAAATTATTTTTTATGTGATTATAGTAGATGTTGAATTCTCCTTCGACTTAATTTTCTTTGAATATTAAATATCCTTACTTAAAATCCTAACTTCGCCTCTGCGATTAAGTGGAATATAAAAGATTGTAAAGTATGGGAAAAAGCCCACGAATATGGCTGTCAATTATGATTGGCATAATACATAATATAAAATTTGAAATCAAATTATAATTATCATCCTTAATTTATTAATATACAAATAGGTCTTTTAACTATACAAAAGCTAAACAAAAAATACTCTAATCTTACCTGACAAAACACGCATATACATTCAAAACCACACGCATCAGAGTTAGAATTAGAGTGTTTTTTGTTCAACTTTTGTATAGTTAAAAAACTTATTTGTGCACTAATAAAGTTAAAGGTCATACATTAGGTGATAGCATCTGAGTGAATTACTAACCACATAGGAGCGATTGAGTTTCACGTATGTAAGTTACAGAATTGGAGTTTTTTTTTTGTTCAGCTTTTATATAGTTAAAGAGTCTACTTGTGCACGTATAAATTAAAGGTCATGGTTATAATTTGGTATCAAGTTAAAGATGTTGTTTATGTATTATGTCATTATGATTTTTGTTAACTACTTTCAACTTGCGCTCATGTTACGTACAAATTAAAATTAATTTAAAAAATTAACAAAAAATAAGTCATCTTTTAAATTATAGGAATGAGATTATTGGAGAAAAGGTGGGAGTGGCTTCGGTGGAGGACAAGATGCGGGAAGTGAGGTTATGTTCGTTCGGGCACGTGATGAGGAGGAGTTCTGATGCTCCAGTGCGAAGGTGTAAGACACTGGCTATGGATGGTTTTAGGCGGGGTAGAGGTAGATCGAAGAAATATTGGAAGAAGATGATTAGGCATGTTATGGAGCAGTTACAGCTTACGGAGGACATGACCCTTGATAAGAAGTTGTGGAGGACGCAGATTAGGGTAGAGGGTTAGGGTTGGGAGTGTGTCGGTAATAGTAGGGGAGCTTTCTTTATTTGTGTTGGTAGTTTCTTGTCCGTGGTGTTGAGTGATGTTTGTGGTTTCGGATAAATAGTTGTAGTATTATCTTATGGCTGTAGTATTATCTTGTGGCTAGCGGTGTTAGTTATATACATCTATGTTTTGTGTTTGTTATACTACTAGCGGTCCTAACCCGAGGGTCTATCGAAAACAGACTCTCTACTTCACCTGAGGTAGTGGTATGATCTGCGTACACTCTGCCGGCCTCCTCAGACTCCACTATGTGAGAATACACTGAGTATATTTCTCTTTTCGCTCCCTAAGAAATATTAATTGGGAGGGTGTTTTGATTTTCATTAATGTTTCTTTTATTTGTCATATTTTGCTTCTGTTATTGTATGAACGTATAGAAGCATTTAAAAAATATATATTTTTATTATATTAATATAAAATGGATCCTTCGATATGACTCCGTTAGTTTAGAAGGTGGTTATCCATACGGATGATTTGAGGGCGATTTCCACTTTAGTGTCTTCTGAGTCGAGTTTATTGCACAAAACTTACCTAGTGCGGCTTACATGTGGTTTGCAAGCTATTACACATGAAGGATTTACTCAATGCGAACAAAGTGTTTGCTCGAAGAATAGAGATTGTACTGACTGCATATTATTTTGGAGCTTCAAAAAAAATACAAAAAAGATTATAATCTATAGTATTTTTCGTATAAACATGTAAATTTATTACTTAAATTATTAGATTCATGATATCATTTTTTTTGTCTTATTTTATGTGACATTATTTAAATTGATGCGGTATCTTAAAAAAATAATTGAAATTAATAATTCCAAATAACTCTTCAATATTTATGTTGCTGTAAATTATTTTATTAAGAATAGGAGAAATTTAAAATAAAACTATTTATAATTATAATATATGATATTCTTTTTAAAACAAATTAAAAAAACGTTCTGTCATATAAAGAAAATAGACGGAGTATGAAAATTAAAAAATTAAACCATAATATCATAGAAATTTCGTCAAATTCTAGAAACTATAACACATCAAATTGTACTAAGCATTATTAAACATTATTATCCATCTCATTTTATTTTATTTGCTCTTTATATTAAAATAACTAAATAACTTTTAATTTACTTGTTCAATTTATAAAATTTAGAAATTTTTGTTATATCATTTTCTTTTTATGCTTAGCATAACAGTAACAATAATTGTTGCAACCTATCCTAGGGGTGTACAGACCAAACCGTCAAGTCAAACTGAATTGACGAACCAAACCAAACCGAGAAAAAAAATCAACTTATGGTTTGGTTTGATGGGTTTGGTGTTAGACAAACAAAACTGACCATTCTTGATTTGGTTTGGTGTTAACAAAAAAAAAGTCAAACCGAACCCGAATCAAACCGACATAATATATATATATATATATATATATATATATATATATAATGTTCGAATTTTTTTATACATAAAATATTAATTATAATCTACTTTTTAAATCACTTTTCAACTAGTTTTAGAAATTTTCAATAATTTGAAAGTAAATGTAGTTTGCCCTATATATATTTAGATTTGGGCCTTTAAGTTGTAATATTTGTCCATTAATTACTAATTAAATGATCGAAAACCTAATATAAACTTAAAACCTAAATTTTTCACTCTTCATCTCACTTTTTAGTTTCAAGAGAGTTTTTCGCTCCTCATTTTTTCATAATTATGGTTTTTCATTAGCACATGAGTGAAAACATATTTGATCTAGTCTTTGATCACAATATAATTGTAAAAACTAAAGATTATAAAAAAAAACCCGAAAAAAATAAAAAAGAACGAAAAACCCAAAAAAACTGACTAAAACCTAAATCGAATAAACCAATTTTATGTTGATTTGATTTGATTTATGGTTTTAATAAACCGACATGATTGTTTATTTTTTTTTAATAAAAATCGAATCAACCCGACCTATGCACACCCCTAACCTATCCTATGTATGATGGAAACTTGTATGGCACAGTTGATTGCTTAGAAGTAGTAGTAGTCCTCTCTCTCTATATATATATATTGATAATTTCTTGATTTAGTTGCGGATTTGGAAATTTTAATGAAAAATGTAAAAAAAATTCCAAGTTATATTAAAGTTGTGCAAAATTAAACGTACACATATAATAGTTTATATTTAACATCTAGACACTACATAATTATTCAGCGAAGGATATGCATCGAGACACCAGTTCGCCTAAGGTGGTTCCGAACATATTTCTTGTCATTCTATTTCTGTTGACGAAGGCTTTTTTTTCAAGAACGTAATTCAACAATGAGAACAATTAGCAGTGATGTTTAAGAATTTTTTTGAATTTAAATTTCAGTTACTATATTTAATCATATACCACATAATGATAGGTAATTAATGACGTTAATTAAGGTAGAGAATATCTGATTTCTCTTTCCATAAATATTGACAAATTTGTTTTATCATACATTCCAACAATGTACAAGACCCTACCTAATGTATAAGTATATTTTACAAATTAGGGAGAGAGAAAGCTTAATGGAATTATATGTAAATTAAATACTTTTAGAGAAAGCCTAGGTGGATCGGGCAAGTTAAATGTATTTGGATTGTCAAAAACGCACTTAAATTATCATTTTTTTCGTAAACAGACAAAAAATAATTAAACTAAAGGATCCCGTTTCTTTAGGACAAGAATAGCGGAATGGTTAGGGGCGTGTCTTTAAGCAGATGACTTTCACGTAGCTATTGTTGCAGAGGATAGTCTCTAAAAGTTAAGACCATATTTTCTTATTACTCTCCGAAAACATACCTAGGTTTAGGGGTGTGCATCGGTCGATTCGGTTCGGTTTTACATATTATAGGTTCGGTTTATCGGTTTTTGATTTTTAAATAGGCTAAACCAATAACCAAATCAATAAGATATTTTTTATCAGTTTTCGATTTATCAATTTTTAGTCCTTAACGGTTCGATTTTCGGTTTCACCGATAAGAAAATACTCATAAAATAGAAATTGTAATAACAACATGAAAAAAATCGAATCTTAGTTGCAAAAAAAAATCCTATATAATATGTTTTAATTTACAAGAATCTTCAAGTTTGAACTAAATGTTGTTAGGAGAAATTAAGAATTTGTATAATTGAAATAATAACAACAACAACAACAAACCCAGTGAATTCCCACCAAGTGGGGTCTGGGGAGGGTAAAATGTACGCAATCCATACCGCTACTTCCGAAAAGGTAGAGAGGTTGTTTCCGATAGACCCCCATTTCAAGATAAAGAATAGTTAACAAGGTCTAATATCTGAAGTAGAATGGATGACATAACCGAAATAAGAAATGAGAAATAATACAAATAGAGCTAAGAGAGCCATGAAAATAAGAGCAATATGAAAGTAAAAAAAACAGTAAATAAGAAATAAGAAAAGGTTACCCCTCGTAATAGCATACACTAACGGCTCCTACCAGTGGACACAGTCGTAGGCTTACTAAGCCGGCTACACCAGAGCTCCCTAACTACTAGCTACAACCCACACACGCATTAACCTTCTACCCTAATCCGCGACCTCCACACTTTCCTATCTAAAGTCATATCCTCAGAAATCTGTAACAGCCCCATGCGTGCCTGATCACTTCTTTCCAGTATTTCTTCGGCCTGCCTCTACTCCTCATGAAACCATCCAAAGCTAGCCTCTCGCACCTACGAAATGAGACATCCGTACCCCTCCTGATCACATGCCCAAACCATCTCAGCCTTCCTTCCTGCATCTTGTCCTCCTCCAAAGCCACTCCCACTTTCTCCCGGATAATCTCATTCCTAACTCTATTTTCTCTAGTAAGTCCACACATCCAACGCAACATTCTCATTTCCGCTACCTTCAATTTTTGGATGTGGGAGTTCTTAACTGCGTAAGTCATATGTATCTCTCTCTCTCTCTCTCTCTCTCTCTCTCT
>NC_061119.1:4051416-4056827 GCF_002878395.1 Capsicum annuum
TCTCTCTCTATATATATATATATATATATATATATATATATATATATATTCTTATTGGGTTATCGGTTTACCCAATAACCCAATAAGAAAAAACCAAATCGAACCAATAACCCAATAATTTTTTTTCATAAAACCATTAAAAAACCGTTAACTCAATAACCCAATAACAATAAACCAATAACATTTTTATCGGTTCGGTTTATCAATCGGTTCAATTTTTGCACACCCCTACCTAGGTTCGCAATCACGGACAAATAGCCTAATATTTGGAAAAGTGGACCAGAAAAGAAATATTTTGTCAACTCAACATCGATATGTATTTTAATACATAAAGAATGACAGTTTAGATAGACAAATAAAGCAATAGATAGTTGAGTTATAAATTCGTAAAAAACTGTCCCTCCACATGACAGGCGAAGGAGCTAGAAGACAAATACTAGTTCAGTTGGATCCAATAACTTTAAAGTTGTAATTTCAAGTGTCGCTATCATCAAATTTAGAACGGATAAAGTTCAAATTTGGACTCTTCTTGTGCTCCACATTATCCAACTTGATGAGTAACTCTTGATTTACTTAAAAACTTTCTTGGTATAACTACGTATTGCTCGAACTCTTCAAAAATGTGATTGGGTGCATATTGAATGTGCTTTTTGTTCTCTATTATGGCTATGAACCTTCAATTTTGTTCTCTCCTTTGTCTCGTCTGCCGCGCCTCAATAGAATCTGCTCCATATGTCACGTGGTTGGGGAGACTTTTGACGATTTGAGCCTCGGTCCTAATCTAAGGTATGTCGCTTTGTAGGATCGAAGTGGAGGGCTAGAATAGTGGACTCCTTGTTATTCATCTGAAGGGGAGCCTTGGAGTAACCGGTAAAGTTGTTACCATGTGACCAGGAGGTCATGGGTTCAAGAACAGCCTCTGGCAGAAATGCAAGGTAAGGGTGAGTACAATACACTCTTGTGGTGGGGCCCTTCCCCGCATAGCGATAGCTTTAGTGTACCGGACTGCCCTTTTTTTTTGGTTATTCATCTGAAAGTTGTTCAGCAACAGAATGATGCAGAGTGGAAGGCCGCCGAATCAGTTTTGTCTTCATAACGAGGAGAGAAAGTGTCATCGACAGAATCAACAGATCCTTCCGTATCTGAGGGATTGCTTGGGACAATTTATCTGGCTCGTGTTCATCGGATTCACCAATCACCCGGAATGAGTATATCCCTCGAGATTCAACAAGCCTATTCTAGTATGAAACTAGGAGCTAAAATCTAAGAAAGAGTAAATATATATATATATATATATATATATATATATATATGAAAACCCAGCATTATACGCTCGAGTAAAAGGCATTTTCTTGTTTCTCTTACTACCAATAAGAAGAGAAGACTACCAAAATATACATAGATGACGATCACAATATGAGATATCTAAATCATGTTTTAACCATAAAAATACAAGTAACTAACAACAACAACAACAACAAACCCAGTGTATTTCCACCAAGTGGGGTCTGGGGAGGGTAGAATGTATGCAGTCCATACCGTTACCTCCGAAGAAGTAGAAAGGCTGTTTCCGACATCAACACGTAACTAAATCTTGACCCAGTGTATTTTTAACAAACCCAGTGTATTTTTAACCATAAAATACAAGTAACTAAATCAACACGAATTAATACACACTTTCAAAATCTTGAATAGAGAGGGAGAGCTTTTGGCAAGGCCAGCTCGTGAACTGCAGCATTAATGGGAATATACCGTCTGGAACTTGGAATGATCAACTGCTGATAAAATCTGCTTCTCTTCGATGGTAGTAATTGCTTTAATTATGCGAAGCAGAATGTGTTGGAGCTCTTCTCCATCAGTCCACCCATGGATTTTCGCTTTTATGAGTTGGCGATTTTCGTTCATTAATTTCCACACCGGAAAATCCTTCCTTGGCATTACAAAATCTTGCTCTTTGAGCATCAAGCTAGGGCAAAAATCTCCTGTTCCATCGCCTAGATAGATCATTCTTTTCTTATTATTATTCCCTTCCATAGCAAGAGACGCCGCTTGCATTCTTTCTATTACGAGGCCCTTGCACATGTTTGGAGGGCAAGGATTATTGCACTTGTGATCAAAATCGTGGTAAGGACGGATTCTAAGTTTCCCTTCATCATCAACGTAGCTCGGATTTGTGTTGATTTCCGAAAAGCAGTCCTTGATTCCTGAATGCTCCAATATTGTCTCGACAAAGAAGAGATTTGCATCGCTCACTATCTTCAAATCACATCCTAAAGCATGAGCTGCTTTGATTGCTGGAACCACCCAGGGAATTACAGGCGCCCGTTTCAATACTTGTTCAATATCCTGCATGGTTTTGCCTCGTGCGTGGATCTCCTTCATCATCGTGTCCATAACAGTGTTCCACGGCATCGTAGGGACAAGCTGATCGAACATATCACTAGCACCAAACTCATCGACAACCCAATTGTCGCTGTCCAAATCAATGATCGTCTTGTCAAAATCAAAAACCACTACGATTTCCGCCATGAATGAAAGAAATTCAAATTCAAACGGAGAGAAAAATTCTTTGTTTTTTTTTTTTTCTCAAAACAATTGAAGTTGAAGGTGACCAAAGAAGAGGGCATTATATAGTGGAAAAGAGTGAAAAGGGTTTGTCAGTTTATGGAAACTTTGCACGAGCATATGGACACAAGTTACTTGTGCGTTAATCAAAAGTTACTTGTGATATAAGTAACAATTGTATTTATAATTACTTGTTATTCAAAGGTTACTCTCGTGTTAATCAATTGAATCAAAATATGCATAATCCATAAAATGTTGTGTTACTTGGAAGGAAAGAACTAGTTAAGACAGGAAACAATTTAGTTAGAACCAATTAGTTGGGTTTCTTCGAGTTTATTATTATTACGGAGACCATCACAAAGTAATAAAATATCTCCTCCTCTTTTTACAAAGTAATAATCTCCCTACCGTTTCAATTTGTTTGTTTGATTTTGACATGATAAAGATAATACACCTAGTGACCTAGTGTGGGCCTTTGGGATGGGCGTGGCCATTTGTACAAACGGTCAATACGTAGAAGGCATTGGCATATAAAACAACCAAAAGATAAGATATGATTTGTACAAACATACTCATGGTAGTAGAAATTAAATCACAGAGATATAATTACGAAGATTTCGAAGGATAGTTAAAAGCATAGATGCTACTCTTTTCTTTAGTTCTAAGCTAGATGGTGTACCTGATATCTCTATGCACCACGGGCTATATGGGCCCAACTTTAACTCATCGACTAAGCCCCGGCCAATCCAAGTTTATCGCAAGCACTGAGGTTCTCTATACTCTAGTATACTAATGCACGAGGCAAGCATACAATGAGGCTATCCTCAAACAAAGGACACGCCATCCCCGCGTCGGTAAAATGCGATTATGGATAATGAGCATTTCGAACTCACATGTTCTCGGTTAACCATCTAACTCCCTTTAAGCCCATATTTTGACCTCTTTAAACAATAGTTTTTCGCAAAACTTATTTCTTACTCTTGGTGGCATTTCTTTATTTGGTATTGTCATACCAAGACTTCCAAGTCATATAAGCCATATACTCTTTCAAAAATATAATACTGACAACAAAAGATAATGTAAGGATCAAACAAGGATTCTCTTTCCAAATTTATGCAAAGTATTAGGAAAAAACATATCTTGTTAAAGGTTTTCCTAAAGCTTTAAATGTAGGTCATCTCTCTCAAATGTTCATATATTAACTTTTGAAACAAAAGCATGTTATAATACAAGTAATACTCTCAAAACTCATTTATGTAAGCCATAAAATAATTTGATGAAGAAAAAATCCAAAAACTCAACCTTTCTGTTAATCATAAGGTAACCTACAACCTTAGCTTAATTCATGGTGTTTAGCATTTAGATTTAAGAACATGCTCTTGAAATTAGATTAAAAAATATACTTTATATATACAAAGAGGCGTGCCGTTGGCCCAAAATAGACCAGGGCATACCAGGGAGGCTGGGAGCGGCCTAGTGTGGGTGGGCGGGGCCATTTGGGTGGTCAAACGGGAGAAACGACGCAAACCGCGGGGTGTTTTTGGGCCAAATTGGTGTGCTACAGTCAGCGGTCCGGGCGTGTCGTGGACCCGAAATCGACCTGGGCTTGCCAAGGAGGTTGGGAAGCGGCCTAGTGTGGGCCTTTGGGGTGGGCGTGGTCATTTGAGTGGTCAAATGGACGCCTTTGATGAAGATGGTGACACGGTGAGGCATCTCAATTCCCTACTAGTAGTTAACGTTCTGCTGGCCGGTGATATTTATCTTGGAAGTTAGTAAATGAAGTGGGGTCTGGGAGGGTAGTGTGTACGCAAACCTTACCCCTACCTTGTCCTGATTGTGTTCGTGAATATCTTAGGAAGGGTGAGTGAGTTCAGCTGATCCATTATTCATTTAAGTTGAACTACACTCAAATTAGACTAATTTTTTTCATGTCTGATTAATTCGATGATGGCTCGTTTGACTTGTGGTTGTTGCAGACCCCGTCTGAGCTTGTTGAGCTTGAAAGTGAAGCTTGCATACTCTTAGATGGCGCGATCGGCATTGAAATTGGTTCGTCCTTATAGGTCCTCATGGTAAGGAAAGAACTAGTCCTCTTTTTGTTTACTTTTATTACCCTCCTTCATCTCAAAGGATTGTTTTTGAAGTTAGAATTAGAAGCAGAATTTAAAAAAACAATTGGGTGAATTTCGATATCATCAATTTGGAACTTTCAGATTTTTTTTTCAAAAAATTTGCTTCCGTAAAATCTCTCTCAAATTATAATAAATTAAAACATCTCCATCTCTAAGCCATTTTTTTCCCAAAAGATTTACTTCCCTAAAATCTCTCCCAAATTATCATTAATTAAAACATCGTCCATCTCCATTAATCCATTTTCTTCAAATCATCAATGTATTACATTAAATTATAAATTTTTTCAGTTATTTCAAAAAGGTGAGTTAATTGTTTTAAATAGTGAATATGTTAAAACGCTTTGAGTATGTAACAATTAGCAACATCATTTATACACGAATTTTACACATTTAAACACTTATTGAGTTATTGTTAATGCAAAGAAAAATATTAGTTCCGAATAAAAATATGTTTACATAATTATAAATTAATCATTCAATGATAAATGAATAGTGAATGTGCAACCTCGGCTAAATATACACTTATAACATTTGTACACAAATTTTATAATAAAAATATGGAAAACACAATTAGCACATACAAAAAAATTATATACAACAATATGAATTATATGCATGTAAAAACATCTTTCAAATGTATATCTTACTATTAATTTTGGGTAACTGAAAATAGAAGGGGGAATGAATCAACAATCTGACATGCACATGGAAGAT